>NC_065586.1:125108319-125370819 GCF_024542745.1 Macaca thibetana thibetana | reverse complement strand
GAGCCGCAGGGCGAGTCCTGTGTGAGGAGGGCTTGTAGGAGCACTTTGCTCCCAGGCAGTGCTAGGAGGTGACCTTGTGTCTGCTGAGTTCCTGCAAAGTATTTCTGAGAGGTCTGATGATGAGCCAAAAGTTGGAGCATTCAAATATTCGAAATAAATGAAACATGGGTTTGGCTCACATTTGTGGTGGAGGATATTTTATGACTGGATCTGTTCTTTCAGAAAATACATGCATTGGAGGTCCCTTTTGAATTGATCTATCTCGTGTGTGTGTGTGTGTGTTTCTTTTTAGAATTATGTATTACTGGGAATTGGTAAAAATTAATGTTTTGATTCTCTCATCAAATTAGTACACTTTGTCATAGCAATTAGTATTTTATTCAAGTCTACCAAAACCATAAGTTATTGAGACTTAAAAATACAACTATAGTGTCATGTTTGAAACTAAGCATTGACATTATAAACCAACTAGCTTCTAAGTGACGGAATTCTTATTTTCTCATTTAAAAATAAATCATCAAAAGAAGACATTCATACAGCCAACAGACACATGAAAAAATGCTCATCATCACTTGCCATCAGAGAAATGCAAATCAAAACCACAATGAGATACCATCTCACACCAGTTAGAATGGCAATCATTAAAAAATCAGGAAACAACAAGTGCTGGAGAGGATGTGGAGAAATAGAACACTTTTACACTGTTGGTGGGACTGTAAACTAGTTCAACCACTGTGGAAGACGGTGTGGCGATTCCTCAAGGATCTAGAACTAGAAATATCATTTGACCCAGCCATCCCATTACTGGGTATATACCCAAAGGATTATAAGTCATGCTGCTATAAAGACACATGCACACGTATGTTTATTGCAGCACTATTCACAACAGCAAAGACTTGGAATCAACCCAAATGTCCATCAGTGACAGACTGGATTAAGAAAATGTGACACATATACACCATGGAATACTATGCAGCCATAAAAAAGGATGAGTTCGTGTCCTTTGTAGGGACATGGATGCAGCTGGAAACCATCATTCTCAGCAAACTATCGCAAGAACAGAAAACCAAATACTGCATGTTCTCACTCATAGGTGGGAATTGAACAATGAGATCACTTGGACACAGGAAAGGGAACATCACACACCGGGGCCTATTAGGGGGAGGGGGGAGGGATAGCATTAGGAGATATACCTAATGTAAACGACGAGTTAATGGGTGCAGCACACAAACATGGCACATGTATACATATGTAACAAATCTGCACGTTGTGCACATGTACCCTAGAACTTAAAGTATAATAATAAAAAAAAAATCATGACTACTGCTGTTTTAGGAAGCAAAAAGTCACTGGTATTTAAAGCACAGAATAGTTTTTTTAGGAAGGATAAACAGTTGAAACAAAGTATTTCACATGAAAATGTTCATAAGCAGCAGAAAACTTAGGAAAGTAAATGGGAGAACGTTAGGGACGATGCCAAACTGATCCCAGTGATCGAAGAAACATTCTTTTTTTTTTTAAATTATTTTTTTTTGAGATGGAGTCTCACTCTGTCGCCCAGGCTGGAGTGCAGTGGCTGGATCTCAGCTCACTGCAAGCTCCGCCTCCCGGGTTTACGCCATTCTCCTGCCTCAGTCTCCCGAGTAGCTGGGACTACAGGCACCCGCCACCTCACCCGGCTAGTTTTTTGTATTTTTAGTAGAGACAGAGTTTCACCATGTTAGCCAGGATGGTCTCGATCTCCTGACCTCGTGATCCGCCCATCTCGGCCTCCCAAAGTGCTGGGATTACAGGCTTGAGCCACTGCGCCCGGCCAAGAAACATTCTTAAAAGAGCAAAATTCTTGGTTTTAAATAGAACATCATAAGGAAAAAACACAACTAAGAAAGATGATGAAAATCTATCCTAATCATTAAATATTCTTTGTCCACATCCCATTTAATAAATAGACACTATTTTAGTGAATGCATGTGCCATACTTCTTCTGTGTGTCCCATACTAGTGGATATTTAGAAACCTTTCAGTGTTTGTCTGCCATAAATAATGCTGCAATACACATCTGTGTATACAATTTGCTCACAGTTACTTCCTTAAGACAAATTTCTACATGTAAAATTGTTGGCTAATGATATAAACATTTCTGGGTCTTTGGTGTATTTGTCAATTTGCCTGTCATATCTGTTGGCACGCCTCATAAGAGGAGGAAATTAGCATTCTTTACCTCTGTCCTTCCTCTGCAATCCATTTCCTGTTGTTTTTATCATGAAATGTTTAGAACCAGTTTGTCATTAACTTTTTGGTGTTTTCACAATCTCATTGTTTTGTAAATACTATATTTCTATGATCATCCAGTTTCATTGTTTATCCCAGTATTTTTATAATTTGATTTCAGAATTTTTGCTTCTGTATGTTGACTCACCTTTTAGTTGGCTAGAGAATGCCTTTGAATAGTTTTCTCTAAGTTTTGCAAATAATACATTTTCTAATTGCTTGTACATTTGAGAAAATTTTCTCTGATTCTATCTAAGCATTTAAGAAAGACATTGAGTTTTAGGAGTTCTTTATATGTTCTGGATATAAGTTCTTTATAAAATACGTGATTTGCAAATATTTTCTCTCAGTCATTGATTTGCCTTTTCATTTTGTTAATGGTAGCTGTAGAAGAGCAAATGTTTTAAATTTTGGTTAAATCTAACACATCATTATTTTATCTTTTTTGTGCTCTATTTATAACATTTTTGTCTACCTCAAGGTTTGATTAATTTTATATTTATGATTCATTTTTTGAGCTCATTTTGTACATGGCATTAAGAAAAGCCAGGAATTTGTTTTTTTCTATTTGGATATCTGTTTGTTCTTGGACAGTTGGTTGCAAAGACTATTCTTTTCTCCACTGAATTATCATTGCCCCTTTGTGGAAAACGGGACATAGTATGGGTCTGTTTCTGTACTCTAAATTTTGTTCCACTGTACATATGACTATCCTATCTTAGTACTCCAACAACTTCTTTACTGTAGCTTTATAGAAGTCTTGATATCAGACAGTATAAATCCTCTTTTTTTCTTTTAAAAACTGATTTTAGACAGCCTATATCTTTTGCATTTTCAAACACATTTTAGAATCAGCTTGTCCATTTCTACAAAAAATAACCTGCTGAGATTTTAATTGATACTGCATTGAATTTATAGATTAAGTTGCAGGAAACTGTCATTTTAACAATGAGTCTTCCAATCCCTGAACATGGTACACCTCTCCATTTATTTAGGTCTTATTTATCTCACCAGTAATACAGAGTTTTCACTGAACATGTCTTGCACATATTTGGTTAAATTTATTTCTACATATTTTGTGTCTTTTGATGCTATTGTATTTTAAAATTTATATTTTACTTGTTCATTAAAACAATTAAAGTATATAGAAATATATATAGACTATATAATACATAGTACAGTGATATATAGTATACATATCATATAGTATATATACTGTATATTTTTGACATTATATTACATATTATAATATTTAAATATTATTAATTTTAATATAATCCAAACTTTTCTTTAACATTTAGTGTTTTTAATATCTTTTTAAGAAATATCTTTCTATCATAAAATCATAAAGATATTCTTCTATTCTATGTCTGAGAAGCTTTATTGTTTTACCTTTTGTATTTAGATCTACAGGCTATCTAGAAATATTTTTTTTCTCTACTGTGTGAGGTATGAAATATGTTGGAATTTATTTTTTTCCATACAGATATACAAGTGATGTAGCATCATATGTTGAATTGACCACCATTCTCATGTCACCTTCGTGTTATCTCTGTCATAAAGCTAGTGACTACAAATAGGTGGGTCTATTTCTGCCCTCTCTATTCTGTTGATCGATTTGTTCTCCATGTGCCAGTACCACACTATATTAAGTAAGGTGGCTTATGGAAAGTCTTGATGGGTGGTAGGATACAAATACCAGCTTTGTTTTTTTCTACAGTACAGTCTTGGCTCTCCTTGCCTTTTGTCTTTCCATATACATGTCAGAATCAGCTTATCAGTTTCACACAAGAGTTGAGAGTTAGGATTTTGATTGGGAATACATTGAATCTTTAGATTAATTTCGTAAAAACTGATAACTTTATAAAATTGATTATATATCAATTTTTAAAATTAAAATATATCAACTTTATAAAATTAATCCAAATTAATAGGTCTTTCAAAATTTTTCTCAATTATGGTTTATAATTTTCAGTGCAGAAATCTTGTACATTTTGTTAGATTTATTCCTTAATATTTACTGATGCTACTGTAAGTAGTATCTTTTAAAAATTTTATTTTATAATTGATTTATAAGAATATTGAAATGCATTTGATTTTTGCTGGTTGAAGCAGGTGAAACTGCCAATATTTAACTCCAAAATGGCAACTTTATATGACTCTATATTGGCCTGACTCAATCCACTATTAATACTTAATTTGTCTATAGATTCCTTTGGATTATGTAAGTGCAAAACCATGTTGTGAAAGAGTAACAGTTTATATTTTCCTTTTCAATTATTATGTTTAATTTTTCTTCATGGCTTATTGCTCTGACTAGGATTTCCAGTACAATGTTGAATACAAGTAGGGATAGTACCATCTTTGTTGACGATCACAGTTGGAAAAACATATTTGACTCATGGAGATTTATTTTATTTTGGGGGTTATAGTAAAATACTATTTTTATTTATTTGTTGCTAAAGTTGCTCCAAGTTCGGCTATTGAGAGTTTTTCTGGTTTGACCTCTGTGTCCTTTCAATAGGACCTATTCCCTTCCCCCTGCCTCCCCTTGAGTACTTCTTTGCTTTTTGGCAGCACAAAGTGCTCCAGGCTCATCTTGGACTTTCCCAGCTCAAGCCCTGTAATCAACTACTTCTCCAAGGGGTCCTGGTTCCCTTTATTGGGAAAATGATATTTAGAAACCAAGATCTGGTTGATAGGTGTGCTCATTGCTTTTGGAGTCTCACTACTTATAGCACATCTCAGTGATTAGATGGGGATGGGGAAACATATGCTTGTATACTAAATCATGCAGGTACATGGGTCTATTTAGTTTTACATTTATTTATCTGTATATTAAAAAAAAACCTCTTAAGTCCATATTGATACCTCTGAATCCAATCCAACACCACTATGCTCATTCTTGTCTTCCTCCTCACCTTATTTGTAGCATCTTTCTCTGACAGTAAGAAACCTGGATCTCATTATCTATCATTCCTTTTTCATTCAACTCTGGTATATTCAAAAATAGTTTCAAGACTTTCAACCATACCCTTGTGAGAAAGTTATTTATCAGCTGGAGTGCAGGATTTGCATACAATTCTTTTTCATCTTTAGTTTTATAGTATTTGGTCCAAACACTATTTTCCAAAGTTACCTGGGTCAGCACCTTTCTCCCCCAGCCCCTTGAATGTGGTGGTTTCATTCCCTTGTAATACAGTAAGACTCATTTTTTATCTTTGTCTGCATTTCATGATTTTAGGATCTTTTCCACATCCTAGTTGATTGAAAAAATTTGCTTTTTGTAGCACAAAGGTCTTTGGGTTTTGACAAATGCATAGAATTTTATGTCCACCATGGTCATCTCACCTTGAACCTTCCCTGGCTGCCCTTTTACAGATAACTTCTCTCCTCAATCATACACTCGGCAACCACTAATCAGTTTCTCCCTTATAGTTTTGCTTTTTCTAGACCATCAAATAGATGGAATTATCAAATAGATAGCCTTTTGGGTCTGCTTCTTTACTTAGTTGAATGTATTTATGTTTTATCCATATTATTGTGGGAATCAACAGTCCATGCATTTTATTGTGGAGTAGTATTCCATTACATGGATGTATTATAGTTTGTTTTAGCCATTCACCAGCTGAAGGATACAACAGGGTTGTTGCCAACTTTAGGTTAATATATATAACACAGCTGTAAACATGTATAAGGTTTTGTGTGAACATAAACTTTGATTTCTCTTCAGTAGGTACCAAAGAGTGACATTGCTTGAGTTATGTAGTAGGTATATCTTTTACTTTGTAAGAAACTGACAAACTGTTTTCCAAAGTGGCTACACCACTTTGAATTCCCAAAAATGTAAGAGAATCACAGTTGCTCTGTATTCTCTACAACACTTGGCATTGTAAGTTTTAAAAATTTTTTTAGATATTCTAATATGTGTTTAGTAATATTGTGATTTTACTCTCATTGATACTATGATTTTAATGTGCATTTCCTATTGATGAATGATGTTGAGCATCTTATTACATGGTTGTTTGCAACATTCTGTCTTCTTTGGTAAAATCCCAGCACTTTGAAGGCCAAGGGAGGTGGATTTCTTGAGCTCAGGAGTTCAAGACCAGCCTGGGCAACATGTTGAAACTCTGCCTCTACAAAAATAAAAAAGATATATAAAATTAGCCAGATGTGGTGGCATGCACTTGTTGTCTCAGCTACCTGGGAGGCTGAGGTGGGAGGATGGCTTGAGCCCAGGAGGTGGAGGGTGTGGTGAGATGAGATCATGCCACTGCATTCCAACCTGGGCAACAGAGCCAGACATTGTCTCAGAAAAAAAAAAAAAAAAAAAAAAAAAAAAAAAGGAGTTCAGATCTTTGGCTTATTTTTTAAACTGGTTTGTTTCTTTACTTATTGTTGAATTTTGAGAGTCCTTTGTCAGATTTCTGATTTGCAAATAAGTCCTCTTCATCCATGGTTTCTCCCCTCATTCTTTTAATAATGTCTCTCACAGCAGGATTTTTTGCTAAATAGATTTTGACAATTGAATTGTATTTTTAAATATGGAAAGGCAAAGCAACTTGAATGGTCAAAACAATTTTGATTGATTTCAAGGTTTGGTATAATCAAGACAGTGTAGTATTGGCAAAAAGATTGATATATAGAGCAACAAAACAAAACGCAGAGACCAGAAATAAGGCCTTACGAATAGTCAACTGATTTTTGACAGAGTTGCAAGGATAATTCAATGGAAAAAGAATAATCTTTTTAAAAAATAGCACTGAAATATCTACAAATAATCCTGTTGGGAATTGAATTAACACTGCATTGAATCTACAGGTTAAGTGGGGGAGAACTGATATCTGAACAATATTGAGTTTGCCAATCCTTAAACATGGTATACATCTTTCGGTTAATTTAGGTCTTTTTTGTATCTATTTATGTACAATCTATCTATTGTCTATCTATGTAATCTATAATATACCCATCTAATCCTTATCAAAAAGTACACATTTACACCGTTACATCCCATTTCAATGCAACATCACAGTTCTTCGTTTTCTCCGTTTCCACATTTGTAACTCTTCTCCAGCCCTGGGAGAACCTGGCTTTTGTTACCCTTAACATGTTTCTTCATTTGTTCAAAGCCCAGCGGGCCTCTCATCCCTGCCACTATGGCCTCCCCTGCGTGGGTGCCCTCTTTAGCCTGCCTGTGCTCCTCTAGTTTTCAGACATCCCTCTTCAGTCCTCTGCAGGACCCCGCTGGCACCTGCTATAGGGGACTTCCTTTCTGTACCTATGAATGCAGGAGTAAATTGTTCAGGGAGGTGAGAGGGAGCAGAGGCTGAAGCACATTCTTCGATTTTTGAATGTTAAAAACCCATGCATTCTTGTAATAAACCCTGCTTGGGCTTCAGGCCTTTTCCTTTGACATTTTGCTGGATTATTTCTACTGGTGTTTTGTTTGGTATTTTCATGTCTGTGCTCATAGGCCAGTAATTTTCCTCTGTTATAATTTATTTTCTTGTTAGATTTTGACATCATGGTTAAAGTGGTCTCATAAGATGAGTGGTGAAGTATTTTATCTTTTTTAGCCTCTCGAAAAGTTTCTGTAAGATTGATATCATTTTACCAAACAAAATTTAAAATAATTCATTAATGAAACCATCTGGGCATAGAGATTTTTTGATGGGTGAGTTGTGGAGAATTTAAATTACAAATGAAATTCCTTTAATAAATATGGAATTATTTACATTTTTATTTCTTCTTTTATCAGTTTTCTAAGTTGAGTTTTTGTAGGGGTTTTTCTATTTCATAATTTCCAAGTTCATATGCATAAAATTATAATATCCTCTAGTTTTTTAATATCTGTAGATTTTGTGGTGATATTCCATCTTGATGTCTCCATATTGATAATCTCTGCTTTCCTCCTTTCTCTCTTTTCTGAAATATTCCTTTTAATGTGCTGTCAATTTATTTAATTTTTTAAAAAAGAACTACTTTTGGCTTTAAATATTTTTCTTTTGCTCATTTGTTTTACATTTTGAAAAGTTTTTCTTAATTTCTTTTCTTTTACTTGAGTTTAATTTACTTTTTTTTCTAACTTTGTAATTTGGATATTTCAATCATTTATTTTAAACCTCTTTATCTCCTAACATAAGCATTTAAGGGTATTAATTTCCCTCTATACAATGCTTTAGTTGCATCCCATAAATTATGTTCTGTTATGTTTTTGCTATTGGTCAATACAAAATATTTTCTAATTTCCATTATAATTTATTCTTTGACCCATGACTTATTTAGAAGTGTATTGATGAAATTCCAAATGTTTTGAGGATTTTCTAGTTAGATGTTTTTGTTATTTATTTCTAGGTCGTTTCTTTCACAGTTAGAGAATATATGCTAATGAATTCAGTCCCTGTAATATTGTAAATGTTGAGACTTCCTTTATGTTCCAGGATATGGCCAATCACTTACCCTCTTATATTTGTCTCCTTTCCTGGAATATTAGTTATTGAACATTGGATCTTTATTCTCTTTTGCTTAAACCTATAGTTTTCTCTCTAATTCTTTTGGCAATCTTCATCCTTTTCCTCTTTTTCTTGTATAGTTTCTCTAATTTATCCTCCATGATATTGATTGAATATCGTGCATTTTTTACAGCTTTTAAAGTACATAGAAATTGGGCTACTGAATTATTAATTAATATTACTTTATTCTCCTATCTAGCTCCTTTTCCATTTCTCTATGCTCCTTTCATTCTTAGCCTGTTATCTTATCTTATTTATATTTGCATATTAAAAACATGGATGGTTTTACCATACTCACTTTTCATACACAGTTTACCCATAAACAACATGGATTTGAACTGTGTGGGTCCTATTATATGTGAATTGTTTTCTGTCTCTGCTGTCCCTGAGACACAAGACCTACCCCTCCTCCTCCTCCCCCTCCTCAGCCTATTCAATGTGAAGACAATGATGATCAAGGCCTTTATAATAATGCACTGCCAGTTAAAGAATAGTAAATATATTTTCTCTTCCTTATGATTTTCTTAGTAACATTTTCTTTTCTCTAGCTTACTTTATTGTAAGAATACAGTGTACAATACAGGATATAATCAACTGTTTACATTATTGGCAGGGCTTCTGGTCAACTGTGGTTAGGTTTATGGAAAGTCGAAAGCTACAGGGGATTTTGACTGTGTGGGTGTCGGAGCCTCGAGCCTCCACATTGTTCAAGTGTCAACTGTACTCTATTCTGCATTCAAAGAAACAACAACCTCTTGGTCATTTAGAACTATCTGCAAATATAGAATATATGTGAAAGTGCCATAGATAGGAAAGCACTATGTAATTTTAAGATACTATTATTAGTAATAACGGTGCTCTGCCACAAATACTTCTCTTGAAAACCTGCAGAATCATGGGAAACTAGCAAAGACACGAAAGCTACTGTGATAGATTGCCCAAGATTTTCTCAGAGGCACAAGTGTGTCTTATAATAGTTCATATTTTTATACATATTTGGAATTTAAACAGAGAAACAGAGAGGATTTGGGAACTACAAATTTTCCCCTCAAATTTTCTCATTTTTTTCTTTTAAAATATCATGTCAATTATTATGTTACAAACAAAATTAGGTTGCAAATAAGTAACTAAGAACCCTAGTCATACCGTGTGCAATTGTCTTTCTGCCTTTTTCCATATATTATCTAAAATTCTGTGTTTAAGTCTGTGTTTTATATTTTCTCAATTAATTTTACATCAATGAAATATAGGTCCTGCTTGTTGGATCTTAGCAAGAAGTAGTGCTAGGTCACTCCTGGAGTGAAGCGTAGTACGTTTATGTTTCTTCTGAAGGAAGCCCTGCTTTTCCTCTTTGTTATTGTACTTTCGTGGAGAAATGACTGACAATTACATAGCTAATTAATGGATGGCCAGTTATAGGCTGTAGCCAGTAAGATGTCATTATTTCTGAATAGTAGATGCACGCTCGTGCTCCGAAAGTAGGATTCATATCCGTTAGGCATGCCTAACAGTGATTTCAGCAAGAAAGACATTGATCTTTCAAACAGGAAGTACTGAAGGAGGGAGTTCCACATTTGCGTATTAGCCCAGTGATGCTTTCTTCTGCTCTCCAGTCTCAGTGCATTGCCTTCTTGACATTACTTAATGATCTTGTGGTTGTTGGGTGGCTGCTGCATGTTCTGGAACTCCTGATTCCAAGTGGGAGGAACAGGGAGGGAGCCATCCCAGCAATATACCTGGTGCTGTTGTTAGGAAAGAAAATCTTTCTCAGAGCCTCCTCCCAATCCCTGCAGGAAACTTCCTCCTACATCTCCTGGCCAGCTGGGCCACCAGACACACCTGGTTGCAAGAGGGAAGTTAGTTGTTGGCTTGATAGCTCTGTTCATTAGGGCACCACACTAATGGTGGTAAGCTCCTGCTTTCTACAACTGGCTGGGACACTTCCTTGTCCAGGTAAACAGCAGGACATGGTCTACCTCATCGTGTCATCTAATGAAAAGTCGAAGCTCTCACCTTTAGCCAAAATCTACCTTCTTGAAAATGCATGCATCAGGTACACTGTGCTCCAGGTGATGAGGAGGGTTCTGCCCTTGGTGCCCGAGGTGTTTGTCCAGAGCTTGCCTTATACACCCTCTGTTATAGCTCCTGCGAGGCAGAGCCCACAGCCTCAGGCTACGGCACTGCAGAGTCTGTGCTCTTAACCATCACTCTGCACTGCCTTGCAGGTAAGAGTGGAGGTGGAGAAGGAAGGAATGCGGGCTGTGCTACCAGCAGCCACCACCTTCCCCCAAGGGATGGTAACTGCAAGGACGCTGAGCAGGAATCAGTGGGCTTGGGCGGCTCAACATTTGAACCCTAGTAGATATGTCGGGAGGCCCTTTTCCACTGAGAGCATTTCAAACATTGAATTGCCTTTCTCTTATTTCAGTACACGGTATTATAGAAAACTCTCCTTTCTGTTTTCCCCTCAAATTTTCTCATTTTTTTTCTTTTAAAATATCATGTCAATTATTATGTTACAAACAAAATTAGGTTGCAAATAAGTAACTAAGAACCCTAGTCATACCGTGTGCAATTGTCTTTCTGCCTTTTTCCATATATTATCTAAAATTCTGTGTTTAAGTCTGTGTTTTATATTTTCTCAATTAATTTTACTTCAATGAAATTATGTCAGTTAGTAAGATTACAAGCAAAATTAGGTTGTAAACGAATGGACAAAGGTCCTTGTGATCTCCTGTGCATGGTTGGTGGGGGAAGGATGGGATAAAGATTTGCCATTTCTTTCGGTTTTTTTTTTTTTTTTTTTGAGACAGAGTCTTACTCTGTTGCCCAGGCTGGAGTGCAGTGGTACGATCCCAGCTCACTGCAACCTCTTTCTCCCAGGTTCAAGTGATTCTCCTGCCTCAGCCTCCCGAGTAGCTGGGATTATAGGTGCGCGCCACCACACCCAGCTAGTTTTTGCATTTTTGGTAGACAGAGTTTCACCATGTTGGCCAGGCTGGTCTCCAACTCCTGACTTCAGGTGATCCACCTACCTTGGCCTCTGCTGGGATTACAGGCATGAGCCACAGCACTTGGTCGAGATCTACCATTTCTTATCTGTGTCTGTGTTCCCAGCATCAAATTCTAGCCTGCTCATGGTGGCTGCCCAGTAAATATGTTCAGGTACTTCTGTGGCTGGGCAGGTTGATAAAAATTGGCAGGAGCACCGGCACTGCTATTGTCCCTGAATTCATTTTCTAGGCTTCCTAGAAGTAGGAACTACTGAAAGGGACCACATGCAGTATGGCAAGCTTGTGTTATTCGCTTAAACAAGAACCGTCATGAAGGCAAACATTCTTTACTCTTAGAATGAAATACCTAGGTTTAGCTTGGTACTTCACTGAATGTTTTAGCACAGGGTACTAACACATTTTTGAGTTCGGGAATTGGTGAGAAGAGCTGGGTAAAGAAGGACCTAAACTTTTTGCTTCCCAATATGTGCAGTCAAATCAGTAGCCTCGGCACTGGATAAATTCCAGAGGAAGGGCTCCTCATGAGGACAGAGGCTTCTGATGAGGGAGTGACATCCTGGGATTCCCAGCCATCCATCTAAAGTCATGGCTGAGGGCTGAATGTGAAGCTTTATTGCTTGGCCAGTGACCAGTGATTGTTGCATATACAGAGGGAAAGTTGAGATGATGTGACACCTCCCAGAATGAATGGAGTGAGATGCCCTGAGGCTAACCCTGGTTAAGATGGGAGCCCTTGGGTTTCTCCAGCCCATTCCCTAGTTACCTATTTTAACTCTGTCTCTGGTCCCTTTCTCTCAATCAATTGTTCAAATGAAGATTTTGCTCAATTCATTGTCTTAAAATACTGAAATGCTTTAAAATACAACATCTTTCCAATGTGATTTATTGTAGTGGAAGATAGAGTAAAAGACTTCACATTTTTCAGGAGTTAAAGGAGTGACTATCTAATGGTGGAATCTCAGGTGGGTAAAGTAGAGATTTGGGGGTCATTACTCAATTTCAAACAGAAAGATGTTTAGTTCACTGAGAAACATCCTCTTGAAAAAAATAGCCTGAGCTAAGTACTTTCTTGCATGAAATATGGATATAGTTATCTTACAGTAGTCCAGGTCCTTATTCTGGTGCCCAGGAGTCTGGGCCCCTGAGCTGCTGCAATGCTAGTCGCCCTGGGAACAGTAATTTCTCGTGGTTGTCTTAGCTTGCATGTGAGCTAAGCTTGGAATGAACTCTCTGTGTCAGAAAAAGAGACACTGGATTCCAATATGAATGTCATATTTCTGGTCCGGCTAGATCCTGTGAGAAACCATACTTTTTCCCTTAGGTATTCCTCAGGAACAAGTGCAGTGCTTGGCACAGAGCAGATGCTAAAACCTCTGTATCCCACCCCTGGATATTATAATTAACATTTGTTCTTCTGACAGTTCTCTTTTTCCCTTGTCTTGTTATTAAAGGAACAACTCTGGTTGTATTGCCTTCCTTCCTTCCTTCGTTCCTTTCTTCCTTCCTTCCTTCTACTCACTCATTTGTTCGATTCATTAATACATTTGTGACCAGATTGGTCCTGGGGCTAACTCTCAGGTTTGCTTTTTACTGATTGTGCATGCTTTGGCAATAATAGCTAATAAGAATCCTAACTACCTTTAAAGCAATAATTACGTTCAAGGCAGTGAGTTAAGAACTAAGCTTGGTTTTTTATTTGTAAATGAATACACCAATAACTATTTCACAGGATAAAATGATATATGTCAAGTGCTCGGCACAGAACTTGATAAAAGGAAAGCGTTTAATAAAAGGTAGTCATTACCTTGTGAAGATCTAGTGTGCTCTTGGCTAGGTACCATACTAGGAACCACTGCCAAACAGAACTGTGAGTAGTTGACCTATATCAGCGGTTCTGAATTGGAAGAATCAAGTCCTTTATGTCCAGTACTATTGAAATCTTGTTCAGAAACATGTTAAGAAGCTCTGACGCACTAGATTTTTCCTAAGCTTTTGCCAGGGAGTTACCCACACCCCACTTTGAGATGAGAAATATAATTGAACTTAGTATTTGGCTGTGGCCACTGTAGGGATTTCTAAGGTATTGAGAAGTTGGTCTATCTGGAACTATCAGTACCAAATGTTCATTTGAACTCTTTTTTCTTTCAGCTTCATTGAAGAATAATTGATAAATAACAATTGTGTACATTTAAGGTGTACAAGCAGATGTTTTGGTATATTTAATATGTACACATTGTGAAATAATCACATCCATCAAGCTAATTAACATATCCATCACCTCACATAGTTACAATTTTTTCCAATGATGAGAACATTTAAGATCTACCCTCTCAGCAAATGTCAAGTATATAACAGTATTGCTGACTATAGTTCCCATGAGTCCATTAAATCTCCATAACTTATTCATCCTACAACTGAAAGTCTGTGCTCTTGACCAACATCTCTGCATTTCCCCCACCCCCTGACCTGTCTTGTAACCAACCACCCTTCTACTCTCTATTTCTATGAGTTTGGATTTTTAGGTTCCATAAATAGGTGAGATCATACGGCATTTGTCTTTCTGTGTCTGGTTTATTTCACTTAACCTAATGTCCTCCAGGCTCATCCGTGTTGTTGCAAAGGGCAGGATTTCCTACTTTTCAAGGCTTAGTAATATCCCATTGTGTACATACACATCACATTTTCCTTATCTATTCATCTGTCAACTGACATTTAGGTTGTCTCTGTATCTTGGCTATTGTGAATGATGCTGCAATGAACATGGGAGTGTGGATACGCCAATGTGGTGCTGATTTCACTTCCTTTGGGTACACACCCAGAAGAGGGATTGCTGGGTCATACGGTTTTTTGAGGAACTTCTGCACTGTTTTATGGCTGTACTAGTCTACATTCCCACCAATGGTGTGCAAGGGCAGCCTTCACTCTATATCCTTGCCAACACTTGTTATGTTTCAGCGCTTCGAGAATAGTCATTTTAACAGGTGTGAGACAATATCTCTGATACTTTCTTAATTTGGTATGAGATAAAGGAAACACTGAAACCCATTTTGGGACAGTGGAAGGCAAGTGCTCACCCGACATTACTATGCTCAAGGCTCCTCTGCCTTCTGATCACACCCTTGCTTTTCTCAGTGCTTATTACTAATGCTTTCTTGTTGAGTGGAATCTGAGATGGACCCCTCTATGATCCGTCTTCAAGCTCACACCAGATAGTGAGCATAGTACCCAACAGACGGATTGTTTCAGCCCTTACCCCCCTTCCTTCCTTCCCCTTCTTGTATTTCCCAGTATCTACTGTTCCCATGACAGATAAATTCATACTCTAAACTCCAGAATCATGCAATATACCTACGTAACAAACCCGCACATGCAATCCTGATTCTAAAAGTTGAAAAGAAAAGAATAAAAAGCAAACCTAAATGTTCATCAACACCATGAATAAGTGGCTAAAGAAAATGTGGTATATCTACACAACAGAATGCTATTCAGCCTTAAAAGAGAATGAAATCCTGTCATTTGGGACAACATGGATAAACCTGGAGGACATTATGTTAAGTGAAATAAGCCAGTCACAGAAGGACAAGTACTGCATGATTTTACTTATATGCCAAGCATAAAAAAGCTGAACTCTTAGAAGCAGAGAGTAGAATGGTGATTACCTGGGGGTGTTGGGGAACTGTTGGTCAAAAACCATAAAATTTCAATCAGACAGGAGGAATAAGTTTAATATATCTATTGTACATCATTATGACTACATTTAATAATATATTGTTTATTTAAAAATTACTGAGAGTAGGTTTCATGTGTTCTAATCACAAAAATATAAGTATGTGAGATAATGCATATGTTAAATAGCTTGATTTAGCCATTCCACAATGTATGCATATATCAAAATACAAATACATTTTGCATACCATAAATATATAAAATATTTACTTGTCACTTAAAATAAATTAATAAAAGATTAGGAAGAAAAAACACAGAATCACACCAAATAATACACAAAGATGGGAAGAAAATTATAAGATGTTTATGAAATAAAGGGCGACTAAATCAATGACGCTCAGAATATTTTGTCATTATCTTCTGTTGTCTTGTCATTATATTGTTTTGTCATTATCTTCCATTATCTTGTGTGATTGCTCTGGTCTTTAGGTTCTGAATGGTCTGGCGTGCCTCTGAATTATGTGGGAATACCATGATGCTTTTGTAGACTGATGTAGTCATATGTTTGGTTTCCACCAGTCCCCATCTGTGGTCTGACTTTCTGCAGCAACGTTTCTGCCAAATAGCAACATCATGATTAAGGACGTGGCCTCTGGAGCCATCTGGCTGTGTGGCCTCCAGCTGCATGACTTTAGGAAGGTTGTGTGGCTTCTATGTGCTCCGTTTGTCTCATCTGTAAAATGGGGACAATAAGGGTCTCTGTCTCAGAGGCTTTATGGAAATGAAATCATTAATATTTATAAGGAAACTAAAGACAGTGCTCGAGAAATACAATGCAAGCCCAACTTTCACAGGAACACTCCCATGGGCAAACCCCTGCTTTCTTGAAAGAGGACATCTTTCAGGCCAGAAATTTCTCTTTGGTACTCAACAGAAGGGTCTTTCCTTTTGTTTCTCCCCATTGGTCCTGGCTCTATCCTAAGAGGCCACAGATCAAATGTAGTTGGTCTTCCCTATGCCAACCCTTAATTCGTAAAAAGATCAAATGAATATGAAGCTAGTTACTTCTCTTGGAACTGTCTGGGTCACCTTCTGAAATTCCTTCAGTTCTTGTCTGTCTCCAAGTGCAGTGCCTGGATGGCACCCTTGTTTATAGGAGCAGAGCTGAGCACAGCCTCCCACATCCCGCCCTTTGGAGTTCCTTAATGGATCCTTACGGGACTTTGCAGCAATATGTAGTTTTTGTTTTGGTTTTTGCACCTCAGTGGGATTTACATTTAACTTTATCATCTGTCTCATTGGGTGCTCTCTTTCTTTAGATTTAGAAGGCCTGTGTGCAATTGGGACAAGGCAAATACTTTACCATCAAATAATTCAAAGATGTTTTCTCACACTCAACACTTGTGAGATGACTTATCACTTAAATCCTGAGAGTCATCATCAGATTTTCCCTTTGTCCTCTATTCCAATCTTAAATTTTACATACTGATAAAAAAAATCCAAAGTATTATTTAAAATGGTTTAATTTACTTAAGTTTATCATTCTTAACTTCTTTATTACATGCTTATATATATTTATAATTATTTTATGTACATATGTATATATAATTATGTCTTATTTATATAAGTACATATAATAAAATATATTACTATGTGTGTTCACATATAAAATAATTACATATGTATAACTGACTACTGAAATAAAGTGCAAATTACATTATTTATATTAAGGTATAGTTCAGCTTGTCTGTCATGAGCTTCTTGATGAAGAAGTAGATAGACACATCTCTCTCCGGTCCTGTCTTGCTAGAGTATCATGGGTCCATTCCTCCTGTTCCATGTTACTGCTTCCATCCTCCTTAGGGTCCTCATTAATTCCTTCCTAATAGTCGTCAGCTCACATGCCCCCTCTTTCATGACTCTGTCCCCTGTGGTCCAGATGGAATTAATCTCTCTGGGCTTTGAATCTGATATTTTGTGTGCCTATTGTATTAGGTTTCTTCTTCTGCTTTGTTATAGTTATTGCCATCTGTTCCCCCAAGTTGGGTGGTAAGATTCTTGGAGGTGGGAACAATGTATCCTTGTTCTGTCGAGTCCCCACCTTGTCACCCCAGCACCTGGCACTATGCCTGCTCAGTGAAGGAAAAGTTGAAGAGCCCAGCCCCTCCTTTCAGGTGTCAGTGGGGTTTCATCAATAGGCCACCTGAGCCACTCAGAAGTCAACTGACCTGCACCTTGCAGAGTTCACAAGTAGCAGGGAATTAAAGGTTTATCATTTACCTTCTATTTGTACATCTTAGGATAATTTTCCAATATCAAGACTTTTTGACCTCCAGATGTCCTGGTTGCTGCCATACAGACCTACTGCTTGTGTACCTGGTAAAAAAGTGTTACGTGTCTTGGTGTTGAACTTCTCATCCACAATAATTCACTAAGACACAATGACACAATCACTCGTGGACCCAATGCAAATGACAGCTCCTCAGGAACAGACTCACCAGTTGTATGTAGCTGAAGGTACTGCGGACTTGGCGATTATTAACTGATGTTTGACATACTTGAAAAATAAGAAGCTCACAATTTGTACTCCCTTCAACCACTGAGGCTGGGATTTCATTATTTCGGGCTGCTTCTCTGAAAGGCGATTTTTGGACCGTCACTCTAGTCACACGGATTTTCTCATTAGTAAACGATTGCCATCAGCCCTTCTCAGAGGACCCATTTCCGTGTCTGCTCTGCTCTTTTCTTTCTCCTGATGTCTTTGATCATGGCACGTGCCATCTGTCCTGGGAGGTACAGACATTCTAATAGTTCAGACCACAGTGTGTGTGGCTGGGCGAGGGCCATGTAGACCCCAAGGGCCCAGCTGCGTGTGCAGCTATCTTCTCCATGATGAGCTTTCACAGATGAGTGGTGGATCTGGAAATTGCAGTAATGACTCATCTTGGTTAAGTCTGTTTTGGCTCCAGTCCTCTTTGCTTTGGTCCATGTTATCTGTAGCTTTAGAACTCCCACTAAAAGAGCAGAATTATCTAAATATCCATTTGACATTTTCCTTTACAATTGTTTTGACATCTCCATTTAGAAATTTCTTTTCTTGTTAAAGCTAGATTTGAAAAGTGAATTTCTAGACAAGTCTTGACTGTCTCAAAGCCTGAGGGTTGGTGCTCAACTTGTTTAATTGGAGAGCATCTAATCCAGTTACTGTCCATCAGGAAGGGCAACCCAATGCTTTCTGAGTCCCACAGGCCTCTTTCCCAGGCCGACTCTGGCTTCTGTCTTCTTTCCTCTGACTTTTGGGGAAGACCAGACAAGGCCAGCATGCCTGAGTTGCACTTGATTCTAAACTCACACTTCCCTGCATGGCTCTGGGAAAACTTCTGTTGTGTGGTGAGCACTGGTGGGCAGGCAGCTCAGAAACATCCCGGCGTCTCCACACCATGAAGAAAATGAATCAACATGCTTCTGTTCTGGTTATAGACACTTTGGTTCCAGTTGCTAAATAGTCAACAGTATTGCCAGTTCTAATTTTCTTCCAGTGAATCCTAAGACTTGCCGATATCACCCAGGCACCCGGTTTACTCTCTCTATTGCATAGTTTGTAGTCTGTTTTGCTTGATTTTAATCCTCTGTTAAGATATAATTTCATTCTCCTAAAAAGCTGGATTTTTGTAAATACACACATTACCATAATAGATATTTAAATAGGGAAAGGAAGTTATGGGCTAGATTTGGGCTCACAGTAACAACATTATTTTTTTTCCTAAAGAAATACAACAATAAAATGAATTTTTATTACTGCAAGTATATTTAGACAAAGCAAAGGTAAACACTTCCTTATTTGTTTTTACTCTTAACATGCTGAAGCTTCCACGTTTCCACTAGAAGCCGACCTTGCCACCAGCAAGCACAATATGCAGCTTTAACAATTTCAGAATCCTTAACATTCTTCAAGGGACCAAGCCTTTCAGAAGAAATGGCTGTGTGTTCTTGTGCCTCCAAAAGGTTTTTGTTGCTTGCCTGCTGATCTTTGTTTTTCAGGTAAGCTCTATAATAAATTGCACTCCTTAATTAATAATATTGCGAGTTCATGTAATACATGCAATTGCTTTATGTGCTTAATTTTCACAGGAATTGTGTGTGATAGGCACTCTGGTATTTTCCTCATTCTATAGATGAGGGAAGTTGGCATAACTGACTTGCCCAACATCAAGCAGCAGAGGCAAGGCCTGAGCCTCCAACCCTTTCCCCACCTTCCCCACATTAGGCCACATGATACTCAGACTTGTGCAGTAGGCTTGACTCCACTTATGTATCAGGATGTTGTATACCGTGAAGCGCGTGCAGTATCTATGCATGGCTGCGGATGTTGTGATGATCAGGTCTGAGAAACGTTTTGCTGAATTATAAACTGGCTTTAAAAGTTTTAAACACCTTTGCCATTTGTACTACTTATCACTGGAATGTATAAGTCAATTCCAATTGTTTTGAATCTTTTTTTTTACTTTTATTTTTCCTTTAATTAAAAATGTTTTTATTCTCATTGTGTGTAATCAAATCATTTACAAATATTTTACTATGGAAAATTTCAAACACATACAAAGCAAGCAGAATGGTGACATGGACCTTGACACACCATCTCCCAGCTTCAGTGATGATGAGCCTTCTGCCGTTCTTGTCCCCCCCATACCTCTGGTCACTGCCTGCCTCACTCCACTGTTATCGTTATTTACAGCTCTTTTTAAAGTGACACTTATGCACATTGAAATGCACACATTTTAACTGTACAGTTTTGACAGATTTATCCATCTGTGTCATCACCTGACACAATATTGAATATTTCGGTCTCTTCCCTCCCAGTGAATTCCTGCACTGTCACCACCCCCATCCCTGCCCAAGTCACTACCCTTTTGGCTTCCATCTTGGATTCATTTTGCCTGTTCTAGAACTTGCCGTAAATGGTATCACATAGTGTGTGTGCTTTTGTGTCTTGCTTTACTCACTCAGTAGTGTATCTGTGAGATTTGTCCACATCGCAGGGATCAGTAGCTCATTTTTGTCTACTGTTGCTCAGTATTCTATACCACAGATTATCGATTCTGTCAGTGATAGACAATGGGTGTTTCCAGCTTTCATTCATTGGGAATAAAGTTGCCGTGAATACTCAAGCATCTTTCCATAAATTCCTTTCCCCAACAAAATATTTATTTGGGTAATGTGCATATTTGTAACATTTATTTAAATAAATTTCTCATGGATAAACACTTAGGATATGTAAATGGTGAACTTTATCGGAAACTGCCACTTTTTCCAAAGTGGTTGTACCATTTTATATTTTGTGTAGAGACAGACAAGAGTTCACGTTGCTATCCTTCCTTGCCAACATTTGGTTTTATTAGTCTTATCCATTTTCACCATTCTAGCAGACGGCCATGATATCACATTGTGGTCATTGATTTGTACCTCCCTGGCAACTGATGACAAACACACTAGTTTGTGTGGTTATTGATCATTGATATCGCTTCTTTTGTGAAATGTCTGTTCCATCATTTTGCCTACATTTACATTTTGTTGGGTTGTTTGTCTTTCTATTATTGAGTTGCATGAGTAATTATGCATTTTGGATCTGAGTCCGACGTACGTTTTGTCAAATACTTGGGGTTTGCCTAATTATTATAATGATGTCCTTTGATGAGCACCAGTTTTTAATTTAGATAAGTCTAATTTATCATTTTAGAATTTATGGCTATTTCCTTTTCTGTCCAATAAATTTTTGCCTGCTTCTAAGTTTCAACAATATTCTTTTATATTCCCTTCTAAAAGCTTTATAGATTTGGCTTCCACAAATAGGCCTATGATTCATCTTGAAATGATGTTTTTGGTATAGGTTTTAGTAGGGAGTAAAGATAATTTTATTCCCTTTCAGTATCAGTATCATTGTTGAATTTAATGTTCCTTTTGGTGCCTATGTTAAAAATCACTTGATCATAGTAAGTGTTGGTCTATTTCTATTTTCTAGTCCCTTGATCTGTTTGTCTGCCCTGTAACAATTCTGCACTGGCTCAGTTACTATGGTTTACAGTCTTAAACTGAGTCTTAAACTCAGATAGTGAAGTACTCAGCTTATTTTTCTTTTTCAACATCATTGTTTTGGCTTTTTTAGGCACTTTCCATTTTCATATAAATTTTAGAATCAGCGTGTCAATTTCTACAAGAAAGAATATGAGGCATGTGAATAGGATTGCATTGAATCTATAAATGAATTTGCAGAGAATATATGTCTTAATAATATAAAGCCTTCTAATCCAGGAGTCTGCAAACTCCTAGACCGCAGACCAGTACTAGTCCATGACCCGTTAGGAACCAGCCATACAGCAGAAGGTAAGCTGGGAGTGAGTGAGCAAAGCTTCATCTGTATCTACAGCCACTCCCCATTGCTTGTATTACTGCCTGAGCTCCACCTCCTGTCAGATCAGTGGCAGCATTAGATTCTCATAGAAGCGAACCCCTCTTGGGAACTGCACATGCGAGGGATCTAGGTTGCATGCTCCTTATGAGAATCTAATGCCCGATGATCTTTTACTGTCTCCCATCACCCCCAGGTGGGACCGTCTAGTTGCAGGAAAACAAACACTGGGCTCCCACTGATTCTACATTATGATGAGTTGTATAATTATTTCATTGTCTATTAAAATGTAATAGA
The DNA here is from genome assembly GCF_024542745.1 of Macaca thibetana thibetana. Taxonomy (NCBI): domain Eukaryota; kingdom Metazoa; phylum Chordata; class Mammalia; order Primates; family Cercopithecidae; genus Macaca; species Macaca thibetana. The sequence goes on along the minus strand of NC_065586.1, from coordinate 125,348,650 downwards.
AATAAAGTGCACAATAAACGTAATGCACTTGACTCATCCTCAAACCATACCCCTGACCCCAGTGGGTGGAAAAACTGTCTTCCACAAAACCAGTCCCAGGTGCCAAAAATGTTGGGGACCACTGTTCTAATTCATAAACCTAATATATCTTTCTAATTATTGGAGTCTTTAAAAAATTTCTTACAGCAAAATTTTGTATTTTAACTATGGAGGTTCTTCATGCCTTTTGTTAAGTGGACTCCTAAATATGATATGTTTTTGAAGTTACTGTAAGTGGAGTGGTATTTTTAAATTTCAGTGTCTCATTGTTACTGCTAAAATACAGAGATAGTAATTGCTTAAAAGAAAATCTTATGGAGGTATAACTGATATACAACAAACTGCATGTATTGTAATTAGAAGACTTTTGACATATGTATATGTGTGTCATACCTGTGAAACTGCCATCACATCATGACAATGAATGCACCCATCACTGGCAAACGTTCCATTGTTCTCCTTGGTGATCCTATCTTCCACCCCTTACACCCTCCAGCAACCACTGATCTGCTTTCTGTCACTACATATCAGTTTACATTTCCTAAAATTTTACATACATGGAATCATGTATGTGCACATATATTCTTTTTTTATTTTTATTTTTTGGTCTGGCCTCTCTCAAATAGCATAACTGTTTTGAAATTTATCCAAATCATTATGTGTAGAATAGTTTATTCCTTTAAGTGGCTGAGTAGTACCATGGTATGGATACACCACAGTTTATTTATCCATTCACCCGTTGCTAGACATTTGGACATTTGGATGTTTCCAGTGTTTGGTGATCACAAATAAAGCTGATATAAACATTTGTTCAAAAATATTTGTGTGGGCATACATTTCCATTCCTTTTGGGTAAACTTCTAAGAATGTCATGACTGGGTCATAGGATATGTTTGCTTATCTTTTTAAGAACTTGACAAACTTTTCTAGTGGTTGCACCATTGTACATTTCCACCAGCAGCACAGGAGAAGCCAGTTGTTCTGCAACTTGGCCAACATTGGATATGCACAGTCTTTTAGCCACTGTAACAGGTGTGTAACAGCAAGTCATTGCTACATTTAACTAATGCCGAGTGATAATAAGCATCTTTTAATGTGTTTAACTGCCACTCATATATCTTCTTTGGTGAAGTGTCTGTTAAAATCTTTTGCCCAATTTATAATCATCTGTCATTAGTATATAGAATAAAGCTGATTTTCTTTTATTGATTTTTGTATACCGAAACTTTGCTAAACAGAATTATTCGTTCTAGTATCCTTATTTAATTGGCATATTTTATGGGATTTCTTAAATAAAAGATTGTCATCTCTGAGTAAACACAGTTTTATTTCTTCCTTTCCAATCAGTATGCCTTTAATTTCTTTTTTTTTTCTTGATGTCAGTGGTTAGAAAATCCTATACAGCACTGAATAGAATTGACAAGAGTGAATATTCTTATGTCATTCCTGATCTTAGCAGGAAAATATTTAGTCTTTCAGCAGTAAGTACAATTATATTTAGGTATAACATAGATGTCCATCCTCAGATGAAGGAAGTTTCTTTTAACTCTTTGTTTGCTAAGAGATTTTAATAAATAATATATGTTGGATTTTGTTCCACATCCTTCAGATAATCATAATTTTGTTAGTCTGTTAGTATGGTAAATTACATTTGATTGCTTTCTAAATGTTAACCCAACCTCCCCTTTTTTTTGGATAAGCCCCATTAGGCCATACTGTATTACTCATTTATGTAGTGTTAGATTCAAATTGCTAAAATTTTATTAAATTTTTTTGCATCTTTACAAATGAGGGATATAGGTCCATAATTTACTCTGATTGTGATGCCTTTGTCTCATTTTCTTTTCAGGGAGTTTTACTAGCACACAATCCATCTCTTTGATTGGACGAGCTCTTTAGGATTTATCTTCCTCGTAATGTCAGTTTTGGTATAGGCAAAAAATTGTTTATGTCATTTCCTTATTATTCCTTTAATGTCTTAGGATTTTTTCATGTTGTTATTATATTTTTAGTATGAGTACGTTGTTTTCTCTCCTTTTTTTTCCCCATGATAATCTTAATATGGTTTTTATCAATTTTATTAATGTCTTCAAAGAACCAATTTTTGAATTCTATTGTTTTTTGTTTCCCATGTTATTGATTTTTACTCTCACCTTTAGAATTTTCTTTTTTCAACTTACTTTAATGTTATGTTACTTGACTGTGTTTTAGCTTTTTCACATGGAAACATAGATTTCTGATCTTAGATTCCCCTTCTCCCTCTTTCTAGCATCAGTATTCAAAGCTATACATTCTCTTCTTGTGACTGCTTTGGCTATAAGCCACAAATTTATACATTATTTTTATCATTTAACTTGAAATGTTTTCCAATTTCCCCTTTGATATCTTGCACAAATTTTCACATATTTGGTGTATTAAAAATATCTTCTTGTTCTATATTTCAAATGTATTGTGGTTAAAAAAATGATGTAGGATTTTAATCTCTTCATATTTTTGAGACTTGTTTGTACTCCAGTATGTGGTACATTTTGAACATTTTCTATATGGTTGAAAACATTACAGAGCTATTGAATATACTGTTCTATAAATGTCAATCTGCAATTTATGAGACCTATTTACTTACTAGTGTTTTGTATGATTGTTCTATAGATCTCTGAGAGGAGATTGATTTACCTATTTCTCCTTTTTTGTCATTTTTTTGTTTCATGTGTTTTTTAGTGCTGTCTTTGGAAGTGTACACATTTATAATTGCATTATCTTCACAATACAGTGACCTTTTATCATTATGAAATGTTCTTTTATGTCTCTTGGTGATACTACTTTCCTTAAAGTCTATTTTGCCTTTTAAAAGTAACATACAGTAAAAGATATTTTGCCTGACCTAGTTAGTTCATCCTTTTAATGTTTACTGTTTGAAAATGTAAATATGGAATGTTTTTACGTTATTATTTTCAGCACTTTTATTCAGAATTATATTTTAATTTTACATTTTTGGAATGTGTTTTTACATTTTTATTTTCAAGTATTTATACCTTTATAATGCATCTATTTTAGACATAATACATTTGAGTGCTTCTCCCCACCCCACTCTGCCCCCAAGTCTCACAGTATCTACTTTTCAGTTGGGTTTTTAGGCCATTTACATTTAATGTAACTGTTGTGTGACTGGATTTAGGTCTGTCATTTTGCTATATTTTCTGTTTTCAGGAAAAGGTATGAGTAAATGTATTTTTGTTTACAAGTTTGGTGGTGGGAACATGACAGAGTATGGGTTTAGCTCCTGTATTCTCCATGAAGCATGTGGTAAGGTCATCATAGGAGGGAGAGGGTAAAGGGAACAAATGTAAGGAGATTGAAGAGAAAAGAGAAGGTATGAAATTTATTGGGATAAGTGAGAAAATTAGCCTTCTAGAAGACAAAGTAGGTTGTCTCATTGGTATATTGGTTGTCCATTCACTCATTTCTTTATCATGTATTAATTTTAAAAAAGTGTCTCCTTTGTGGACAAAAACAGGCACAGCTCCTGATTCCAGGAAGCCGCAAGACTGTTGTTGTTGTCAGACATTGGTCAAATAATCTCAGTAATATGTGTATGATTATAAGCTAAAAAAAAAAAAAAAAGGTACTGGGAGACCATGGAAATCAGTAATTCTACAAGAATGTTTAACTGATGAACTTGACCTTGAGCAAGTGTAAGGAATAGTTTGTTAGAGCCAGAAGCCCTTGAGTTGAGATCTAAAGTCATTGTAGGTTACATTAGGCAATGTTTGGTGTTTAGACAGAGAAGGGAGTGTGAGATGTTCTGTGGTGTGAGAGACCATGGCAGGCTGAAGTTGCTGACTGTGCACTGTTGCAGCTGAAGCACAGAGAGCAAGGTGGGGATGGGAAAGGGTGAAAGAGGGGTGGTGACTCAGGGCCAGATGATGCTGGATCCTACCATCTGTGATGAAGATTCTACCTAACAGCAATGAATCTGAAATGAAGCCAGTTTGTTGTGTGATAGATTTCTCTTTAAATCATTGAAACTTTCTTTGATACAAGTTCAGTAGGACTGATGAAATTGGGCTACAATAAATTATCAGAGCAGTCCACAAAATGAATCATTGCCAAATTTTCTTACAGTCAATTTTATTTCTATTTGAAGGGAAAATAGGTAATTAGAGAACCTCAGGCATTGCTTCCAGGTTTCAAAGTGGCTTCTATCCAGCCACAGGGAGGCTCACAGCAGAAAACCAGATGTTCAAATAAAGACCTAAGTGGACAAATACGAACGATGTACATTACACAAATACGTTATGGAAATCTTTCATGGTGTTTAGAAAAAACATCAATGACTTGAAAGTATTTGTATAAATGCCTCCGTCCTTCCAGAAGCCCCAAAGGGAGGAGTTTAAATGCATTTGTTGGGCATATTTGTGAGTTTCTACCTACAGTGTTAGCTAGTACATGCGGAAAATTAGAATAATGAGATTATTTTCTCGGCAGACATTTGCTGAGTGCCTTCCAGGTGTAGCCATTGTACTGGGTACCTTGTACTTGGCAGTGGAGATGAATCCGACAAAAGGTGTCCCCTCTGTGTGGGAAGATCAGACTTCATAAGAGGAAATAGTGATGCTGCTTAGAAAATGTGAGAGGTAGAAAGGAGTTTTAGGTAAACCACGGAGAATGGAAGCAAAGCGCGTCTTACGGGCTACAGGGATACTCCAGAGTCCTATTTCCTGTTTTGTTTTGTTTTTTTCCTTTTCACATTTAAACATTCTTTTAACAAAATGTATGTATTTATTTCAACAAACAGGAAAAATGGACTAGTTACAAATGGCAAGCACAATTTGTTATCTCTGGCTTTTAAATATTTTTTAATTTAACAAATATTCATCAAGCATGTATTATGGGTCACAGCATGATGCGTATTCCAGTTAACAGGAAGAAACAGGTCATGAGGATTTTAGGAAAAGATAAGAGAGTGCCCATGGTACTTGTTTTTGTGATTTTGATTCTCTTCAGAGAATAACTGAATGTACTTGGATGCATGATCCACTTATTTAGTCAAAGAGGCTCCCACAGAAACATTGATACTTCCTAGAGCCCATCCTGTTTGGCTTTCTCTGTTAAGAGTTAAAAAGTTGGAGAAGCAATACATGCCTGGGAAACTCTGCAGACAAATTCTTGGAATTGGCAATACACATTACTAAATTCTTTAATACAAAAAATAATGCTTCAAATTGTACTTTGGACACGATGTCCACTTTCTTGGCTCAATAAACAAACCCAAAATGTTTTTTAGCTTTCTGCTCTGGCACTCACAAAGTTTTGCCTAAAACCCTTGAGAATTTGCTGGAAAAGATTTATTTATGTGCATTCTGAAGAGCATGCCAAAATCCTGCTGCTTCATGTTTTTCAAGACTTTTCTAAATTAAAAAGTGAATGCGCGCGGGAGGGTAAAATGTTGGTTTAGTTATTGCGCACAGTAAATGTGTTTATTTCCAAGAAGAGATGAGTAACGGTGATGTGACAAGGGGAGTGCTCAGTCAAATGAATTCTGCCTGGACAGAGCTGAGGTTTATTTTACTCTTTACAAAGTCACTCTGTCTATTTAATGGAAAGTCATATGCACATAAAAGTCTATCAGTTTGGGGACTGCATTGTATTGATATTACACTAAGCTCTATTAGTTAACTAAAAACAGCCCAAACCACCCAACTCATCCACAGCCAGGGGCAGGGGGAGGGAATTGCAATGACAACAAAACAAAATGACTTATTAGTTAAAGAGGTTTCAGATATTTTGCAGCTCAACTGATAGGATCAAAAGAATAAATGTTTTTGCAGAAACATTTAAAAACATGTGAGAGGAGGGGCGCAGTGGATCACGCCTGTAATCCCAGCACTTTGGGAGGCCGAGGCAGGTGGATCACCTGAGGTCAGGAGTTCTAGACCAGCCTGGCCAACAGGGTGAAACCTCGTCTCTACTAAAAATACAAAAATTAGCCAGAGGTGGTGGCGGGCACCTATAATCCCAGCTACTTGGGAGGCTGAGGCAGGATAATCACTTGAACCCGGGAGGTGGAGGTTGCTGTGAGCCAAGATCATGCCATTGTACTCCAGCCTGGGTGACAATGTAAGACTCTGTCTCCAAAAAATAAAAATGAAAATAAATAAAAACACGTGAGAACCCTATGTGCTGTTTTCTTTAGAATAGCCTTGTTCATTTCAACAAAATGTTTTACACAGAGAATGTATACATCTTGACACATTACATTCACTGATTGAAATGCGACTTACGCTGTGATGCAGATGAGCAGTAAATATCCAAACTGCATTTGGATCGAGAAAACATTTTGTATAAATAGTTTTCTAAGGAACAAACAGAAAGAAAGAAAATAATAACTTTTGTTTAGTATTGCTGCGATGCCAGTGACAGATCCTTGGAAGCAAAGAACTGTTTTGTATCCACATATGCTTGTAGCAAAGTTAGAATCCCTCGTGCCCTCCCCAGAGCCTTGATCTGATGGCCCAACTGCTGTGACTGATAGTCCCTTTGGTAACACAATCTCCCCTGTGTTTATCTGATATAACCGCTCTCCTAATCATGGCACTTTATTTATTTATTTACATGTGGTTATGAATATATATCACATTGGTACGAAATGAGTGGAGGAAAAGTAAGTTTTCAAGTGTGGAGAAGCCAAAAATGGCTTATTTGTATTCAATCTTGATCCTGCTTTCATGGCAGGCAAATTTGAGCCCATGGGCTTCGGTGGGCTTCAGCTGGGGGACCAGGGTCAGAGGCAGTGACAAGCCTAGGATGTTTTTTGTTTGTTTGTTTTGTTTTGTTTTTTCTTTTTTTTAGTTATTGTATCAAATGCCATAATTTGTTTAAAAGCTTTTTACACACTGCAATGCAGATAACCATGCAGTATTAAGAACTGCAGCCTTGGTTGGTGGTAAAATTACTCTAAATACGTACAAAGTAGCCAAAAGTTTGAAAGCAAGTGAAAAATACTCTCTAAAATACCTTCTCCATCTCCTCTCCAAGGATAAAGACATCAGTACTTTTTTTGTCAGCAGATAGCAATAAAGTACACAGAGGGTTAAAGAGTCAGTAGACTATTGACACGAACAACACTTTGTATCCTGACTATCCGTAGTTAGCCCTCCCATTTCCTACCTTAGTCAGAGGAGATTCAGATCACGTGGAAGATGGCAGGTTGTAAAGGAAAGAATATTCCCTCGCCCAAACTACAGGTTACAGCCAGTAGAGCCCAGCGCCATCATGAGCTGCGCCACCATTGATGCAACCGCCACTGAGCATGCGCAGTGTCTGACCCAGTCCGTCCACATCACTGCACCGGGCTCCTCCTCGCCACCTGCTGGGTAGAAAGTCCCAGGGCAGGATTCTGAGTGCGCATGTAGGGAGCACCTCTTCCTGCAGGGCACCGGAGATCATCTTCCCTAGTTCCTCAGTAAAAGCACAGCATTCTTTCCTTGGTTCTATTTTATGAGAGTCTCCCGTCTCCTGGATGCTTTCTGTCAGTCCTGAGACATATTCTGTTTCCTCCCATTTAAAAGACCCATCTCCCCAAACACACACATCTACCCATTAAAACAAAACAACACAATCTTCCTTGGACCCCACAACCTCTTCTATCCTTTCTAATCGGTGCATCTCCAGCACCCAGACATCCCCGGGGAGAGGCTCTCCCTCCCTCTCGCTGACTGCGGGGACGCCCAGGGGTCATCCTTCCCGGCTCACCCTTCCTTGGGACTTCTTTCTCCCGGTTCTTTCCTACTTCTCTCCGTCGTTTACGGGATCTCTCTTCTCTCCCTGACGTTAGACCTTGGAAGTGCTCAGGCCTGTTTCCTTTCTTCTCTCTAAGGTCCCCCAGTGACTTCATCCAAGCCCAGGGCATCAGCAGAGGACAAGTCACTGACCCCCATTCACACCTATGTGCACAGTCCAGACTCACACGTGGGCAGCTCATCCGCAGTGGCCTGGACGCCTCCCAGGCACCTCCAGCTGAAGGACTCACCACCGAGCACACTCCCTTCTCTGCGGACTCATTCTCTCCCGCATCCTCTTCTCAGCACTGGGTCACCCTGGGCCACCCACCGAGCCCACCCAGGTTCAGACTCGCACTTCCAGCCGGCATCACGGCTGCGTGAAGATTCAGCGCTGCCTCCCCCTGCCCCACAGCACGTTTTCATTTGCTTGTGTTTTCCATCCTCTCCGCCTCACGCATGCCCAGACACCAGCACATCTTGCCTGGCGCCTCCCAGAGTCTCTTACATGGTGACTGTTCATGTGTGCTCTCCTCAACTGGTCTGTCTCTCCAGCAGACAGAGAGACCTTTCAGACCTGCAAATCCAATGATCACTCCTCCACTTAAAACTCTTCTACACTTAGGATGAAACTTAAATTCCTTGGCAAAGGCTGCACCACCACCTGGGCCACTTTCCCCTCTTGGTGCAATTTCTCTAGAGTACCAACATGGTTCCCGTCTCGCAGTTTCTGTATGGGCTGCTCCTTTTGTCTTTTGTGACATCCTCCGCCTCCTCTTATTCCTGGTTAACTTCTATCCACTATTTAAACCTCAGGCCCTTAGGAGTCTTTTTCTAACCCCTTCGCCAACCAACACCGAAGTCAGACTTCTGGTTACACGACTTTCTGTGTTTTTCCTGTAGTGCTTATCACATTTAGAGTTTAATGATTATTTATTTAAATCAAATTTCTCTTCTAGACTTGCCGTATATAAAAAGGGACTCTGTTCATCCCTTTATTCATTATTCATTCATTATTATTGTATTGCCAATATTTACAAAGAGTTCAGTTCCAGTAAAATTAATATTTGTTAAATGACGAATAAACCCATTTGTTAAACAAATTATGTTTTTATTGAAGGTAAAGCATGCAAAATGTATAGGAAGCAATGTGAAATGCAGAATCAGTACAGTTCATACAAAATTCAAGTCCTGTGTATAAGCAGTAGCCTAACAAAAGTCATGCTACAAAACTGCCTGTCTGTGTAAGTGCAAAATGTGGGGGAGAACAAGAGCTGACTGTCACAAAGGCATTTTCTGGTATTAGGATTCTCTCTTATTGGTGAGTTGATTTGGCCTAGGTTCATTAAAAAGAGCATTTCTAGGCTTGAGTATGTGGGCTTAGCCCTGGCTACTGAGGGTCTTGTGGGTGGATGGGGTTCCCACTGGAGCCACCTGGCTTCCTGTGAGAAGCGGGGCTGGGGAGGTTGCTGATTCAGCAGAAGAAAAAATATCTGCTTGCACTTCTTGATTCACTAGTCCAATATGCACTTAACTCTTGGTTACATGAGCTTTAAACCATGGCACTACGAGTTATTATCCAAACTAGGTCTTTTTTGAGAGCGAAAGAAGGCTCTGTTCATAATCCTGCTGGAATAACAGGTAAAAACCAAGACTGAACTGGGAAAGTCAGGATGTGGGGTCACTCCAGTTGGAAGGAAGACAAGTAGAGGGAGGTTTCTGTTTGAGAGGAAGCAACAAGGCACAAGTGAAACCAGAAGGCAGAGTGGCGCATGACGATAAGAACAGGGAATAAATCCATGGAAAAGGATACAGGGTCCTTTTCCCAAGCCAACGATTGCAGACGACCCCAATATTAATTTAAAGGGTCAGTGTAAGGAAATGGAAGATCATTCCCTACGGACCCAGTTATATCTTCAGAGATTATTCTTGTCCAAAAATAATGAATTCCCTCACTGTGAATTATACACCACCAAGAGGTTCCGGCTTCTTGACTTCCTCGTAAAAATTTCAGAATTGCCTTACAACAATTTTCAAATAACACACCCTGACCACTCCACACAAGAGATAGGACAGGCAAAGGACAGAGCCCTGACCTAGCGGCTAGCGTCCTTTTTGCTGATTGCTAACCATGTATCTCGGGTCCAGCTCTGCCGCAGGATCTTTCTCTATACAATGATCAAGTGTGCTGTGTGTGGACAATTCACACAGGAATGCCTCAGCGGGGTAACGTGGGCTGGCCCCCTGACGAGGGCTTTGGGTGCTACATGCTGATGGTTTTCTGAGTCGAGGCTGCAGGTAAGGGACCGGGGGGAATCATTTGGTCTTTAGAGAGACTGCAGGAAGTGATGACCGAGAGCAGAGCTTTGAAGGTTGTGTAGGGATAAATAAGAAATAATCTGAACTGGATTCTGATGACATCAGAGGTGGGTGGGTGCTGGTGGGAGCTGGTAGGACTGTGGGCAGCATCCCTGAGCAAAGAGGAGCCCTATTTGTGGGGACATGCTGTGCTCAGGGCTGCAGGAAGATCTCTGAGGCAGGGGAGGAGAGTGATCAGGAAACAGAGAGTGGCCCAGAGGATGTCAGCAAGCCCAGGATGCAGACCCCAGGCAGGGCCTGGACCACTTTTCACAGAAGGCTCTATTCAAACGGGTGATTTTTCTTTTAAAATTTAAAGAATCTGTTGCATATTAAAGAGATGTCCTGGGGTAGAGCTCGTTTGGCCAAATTTATTTCACGGGAGGTCAAAGGAAAGACACGAAATGCCTTGCACATCCTATTAGATAAAAAGCCGCATGGTAATGAGCGAGGAAATGACAGCAGAATATCTTAATCTGGTAGATTTTATTCCACACATTATGTCATATTTGATTTAAAGAGTCAAAAGGTTGAGGGCTAAAAATCAAAATCAACATCTGCACCTCAAGTAGAATAAATGGGATAAGTACAGCACTGGAGAGGTGATTTTTCTTTTTCTTTTTTTGTTTTAAGACAGAGTCTCCCTTTGTTGCCCAGGCTGGAGCTCACTGCAACCTCCGTCTCCTGGGTTCAAGCAATTCTCCTGCCTCAGCCTCCTGAGTAGCTGTGATTACAGGTATGTGCCACCACATCCGGCAAATTTTTGTACTTTTAGTAGAGATGGCGTTTCACCATGTTGTTGGCCAGGCTGGTCTCGAACTCCTGACCTCAGGTGATCTGCCGGCCTCTGCCTCCCAAAGTCCTTGAATTATAGGTGTGAGCCACCACACCTGGCTGAAGAGGTGATTTTTCTACATCACTGACTTCCAGAAACCCTTTTTTCCTGTAGCTCCAGCAGCTCTGGGCCTGTGTGGCTGACTCTCCTCCCACCTCTCTGGCCCCCTCACCACATTTCTCAGGGACTCTCGCTGAAGCTCACCCTGAACTTGGGTCCCTGGCGTGCTGCCCTCTCTGCACCCTCCCTGCTGGAGTTCTCATCTGCCCCTGCGGTTTCAGTTGTCACATCTGTGCAGACAACACCACCGGCCCCAACTTCTCTGGCATTCTGGCCTGCTGGCACAGAGCAGCAGCCCACTCTATCTGGGGGTCAGAGTGTCACTTCCAAAATCCTGTCTCCTCCCAGCCTAGCCAGCCTGGCAACCCCACCAGCACCCGGACTGGGATCTTCAGAGTCAACATTGCTCCTTCACATCCTCGCCTCCGACACGGCCCAGTCGGTGGTCCTGTGTTGCCTCTCTTGTAGAGTGTGCATGGTTGTCTCTGCCCTTCCCTTCCCTCCCCACTATGCTGCCAACCTCATTTTGGGCTCAATCACCTGCCCTCGACATGATTAGAAGGTGGTCCCTGTTGATCTCCCTCACTCAAAGTTCTTTTTTTCATTCAGTTCATGTCGTACAATGTTGTCGGAGGATTAGTGCTGAAATACTGTGTAAAAAGGTTACATTTTCTTTTTTGGGGACACTTGACCAGCTACAAGATTACAAACTGGCCTGATGTATGCTGCACCTTTATCCTTTACTGCTCCTTTTGCTCAAGATACGTGGCCACAGATCTCACATGGATGAGACCTGCGATGCCCCCAGACGCCTGGCACTTCTCGCCCTGACAATTTCCTCCTGTGTCTCCTTGTTCCCTGAATGGGGGCAAGGTCCCTCTCTACTTTCTCTGAGCAGCTAAATCCTAAGCAAGACTCGACATCTCAGGCAGTCGGCAAGAGCTTCTCCGGCTCACCCAGGCCATGGTGATTTCAGAGGAATGCTTCCAGAGCTTTCTCTGACTTTCACGTAGCCATTCCTGCTTGTTCCGTGTTTTATTAGTTTTCATTTCATGAACATTTTGTAAATAGTGTAATATGGTAAACATTGTGAACATAGACATTATGTCTTAACTCCTTAACCACACGCCTATTATAATACGAAAGAAAGCATTTCTCTGGCTTATTCAAGGCCAGCAGTTATGCTTGGCACAACACACAAAAAACCTCGTTGTTTCCATGAAAATAGAGATTTATTAGATAGAAGAATGTGTAAAATGTCATGGATTATCGGCACTTAAATGCATGGACAGTGTGGTGACATTGAAGCAATTGTGAAACATCTGCATGGAAATTTTTGGAAAATGGATTTGGCTTATAAAATTCTTGAATTCAATGTAAAAATTCATTTTTCTCTAGACATATCTAGATTCCCCCAGTATTCCAGAAAGAGCCAATCTCTTGAATGGGATAACATGTGCAAGTGTTTTGTAAACTTAAAGCACTGTAAATAGATAAGAAATCGTTGCTATTAGTAATAAAATTCCCTAATATCACGCAATCATCTAAGTGAGAAGAATAGGGTGAATAATTATATAATGTCATCAAATAGCAAGAGCTCATCTTTGCTGGCGAGTGGACAATACTATGTTCTCTTTCTCTTTTTTTCCCTCCCAATTCTCCCCTCTAGGAAAGATAAATCTTGCCAAAAACCATGATTTGTGTGAGAGCAGTGTATCTGTTATCATGGTCCCATGCGTATCGATGGGAAGCTGACATGCATTTCCACGGCTTATTGGCAATATTCCTTTTAGTGCTGTGTTTTGGAAAGTTAGTTGAGTATTGCTTTAAATTAATGAAATAAGTTGTTGGAGACCACTCTATCTTTTTATCCACTGTTGAAAAGTTGAAGTTAGTTGTTTGCTTAATACTCCAAGCTGATGAGGCATTTCATTATCTTACCACTAATACACTCTAGAAATGGAATCATTAGAGAACAGAAGTCATTGAAATGTAAGCATGTGAATAATTTACACTTTCAACTGGTGTTAAATAAAAGGTTTTAATCTAGACAGAGATCTGACAATAAATATTCATTTCTAATTTCCAATGAGTAAACTTTATCTCTTTCTAAAAGCCTTCTCATTTGATTTTTTTCCTGGAAGATAATGGCAAATTTGACATGGGCACATTTGGGAATAAAATTTCCCTCTGGTCAACACAACCATGAAGAGTTATTATGAAAATCAAAATTTGAAATAATTGCAAACATTGTAATTAGTAGCCATTTCAGGATTCTTATGTACTATTACCCACATGGCCTACCTTCCCGGTACAGTTTTCCTAGGGGATGTGGATGAGAAGCGGAGGAAAGGAATTGCCTCTTGACTTGGACACTTTGTTGGACGCTTGCCAGGCCGGATAGGGGCCCACCCCAGAGACAGAAGTTGGCTTGTATTTTACCAGCGAGTGTCCGTGTGGGCCTTGACACAGAGGAAGAGAATGTGACTTAAGAAAAAGAAACATTTGAGAGAGAGCAATTCGCTGCGAGCCAGGGGCACTGCTTGCACTTCCAAGGCTGTGGGGGGCTGTGGCCATCCCCAGTGGGATGCCCTTAGCCACCACAGGTGACACTGTGTGCTGTTCCATCTTGTTTATCCTCCTGCAGGCATTGTAGAACAAGGCCTGCTGCTCTGTTTCTCTTTTTGAAAAGAGCTTTTTTGAGGTGTTACTTACATACCATAAAATTGACCCTTTCCAAATGTACAGCTCAATTATTTATGAGTATGTTTATGGAGTTGTGCAGCTATCGCCACGATCTAATTTTAAAGTGTTTCCATCACCTCCAAAAGAAACCTGGGACCATCTGCAGACGGCCCTGCCTCTCCCCCATTTCTGTTTACTTTTATATCCACCAGCGGGCATAATGCCTGGGCAGTTGTTTGCACTCAATGTATAATTGTGGAATGAATGTTTGAATATGTGATATTCCTTTATGGCTTTCAGAGGCATCTGGAATGCCAGGTCTGCATTGAACCATGTGAGCTTATCTCATCTAAATGTTTCATTTTATATGCACCAAGTGGTTCATGAGGGTTAAAGGGTCTGGGATTCAAGGTTAAGTGATCATGGTTTCTCAACCTGAAAGGAGGCACAGGTTGCAACAAAGATATTGTGAGTTGCTCCTAGATTCAAGATGAACCCTGAAAACCAACCCCTGAAAGTGATTTATTGACCACTTTTATTTTAGGTGTTGTCCATATGGTTCAACGACTACATGGGTTCCTTCCCACAGAGACAGAGCTGTGCCTTGGATAATCTGGGGCATTCCTGGCTGACGTTGTACTCACCACTGACTTTATACAAGATCCGTTCTTGCTGTTCCATGTCCTCTTCTGTTCTCTGCTCTTTATTCTTGGTAGCACTTTAATATTGTTTCTTTCTTCCATTCCAGAATCAGCTTCCTCTCCACCTGGGGACAGCTCATCCTCAGGCCACGTGCACATCCAAGATGACAAGCCTCCAGGGGCATTCACAGGATAGACCGATGCTTACACCAGTTAGGAGGCAGCCACATGTAGCTTCTTTGGATCTCTTCTGTTTTAGCAGATGGTGGTTGCTCACATGGTCCAAACAGCATTTTCATTATTTGATTCACATAATTTTTATAATCAAAACTATGCAGACTGAATTTTCCAAAGAATTCCTTTTCTAATATGCAAACTTTTATTCACATTTCAATACTATATTATAAATAGATACAATTTCTCAGAACATCTCCAAAGGGGCCATTTACAAGATCTCACTCAAAGAGCAATGTATTATTACAAAGAATTATGCCATTTTCAAAGATATTTTAGACCAGTGGGTTAAATCCTCACATAATTCTCTTGATTAAATTCTGCTGATTAAATCAGTTGTGATTTACCTGAAGGTTATGAACATAAACCATAAAAAGAGAATTTTGATTTAAAAATTGATGATAAAATCATATTCTCTAAATTCCCCATTGATATTTCATTTCAACAAATAAATATATTTGATCTTCATCTTTGTGCTAAAAATCTGTTTTATCTTTTATTGAGCCAAGGAAATATGTAATAAAAGTGTGTTGATCTTAAATACATATATAAAAATCAGTGATAATCTTACATATTAGCCATAATCAGCACAATTAGAAGAAAAGAAATTCCCATTTACAAAAACAATATAGGATATAAAGTACCCAGGAAAAATATTAGGAAGAATAATATAGAACCAACCGAAGAGAGCTACAAAATTTTGCCAAGAAAAATAAAAATAAGATTTAAATAAAGAGACATACTATGTTCTGGATGGATTGACTCAATATGGTGATCACTATATATAAGTTTTCTGTATTTGCTTAGGTAAATTATGGAATATTCAAAAATTTTTGGAGCACAGTCTATTCCATCAACATTTAAAAATCTATCAGACTATGGCATTGGAGTCATGTCCTCGGGGTAGCATCTGAATGTCTTCAAGATGCTTCCTGAAACCCAAATAAACAACATAAGGTAGTACAGGGTTAGAAAGTTACAGAAAACAAAAACTAGATGCAGGGAAACCCCACTGAACTCCCAAATATGGGTGGGTGTGGCCAAAACACCCTCAGTGAAGGCGGAGATCAATGGCATGGCTGGAGGATGCAGAGAGTGCAGAGGCTGTTGTTACCCTGTGCTGTGGATGCTGAAATATCCCCCAAGGCAAGCACCTCATGCCTCATATGTGGGTCTAGCTGCAGCTGGCCAGGCTGAGAGATGTCCTCTGAGACTCAGAGTTGCTGGCGAGTACAGAGATGGTTGCATTTGTGGGCACTGGGGCACCCGGGTGCTGTGACGGCCCAGCTTCAGCCCTCAGAAATCTCAGGGCAACCAGCAGACATTCAGAGGGATAGAGCGTCACGCTGAGGCGAATACCAGTCAGAAGCCACATTCATCTGGGCAGCAAAGTACAGCGATGCAGAGAGAAGGCCCTTGCAGTATGGACGGGGCCCAGATGGGATCTCTCCCAGGGACTATTGTTAGCAGCACAACCCAAAGTCTCCAGGAAACAGCACTGTCTTGAAAATCAGGCCTGAGGTGCTACAGGAAACCCACAACTGAAGCAGAAGCATCCCTACCCCGGGCTTGGCCCCAGACAGAGAAGTGGCCACAGAGATGCCGGATTCTGAGCCATTCGTGGTAACCACAGAGCCTTGGAGCTGGCACAGCTACCCTGGCCCATGTAAATCCCACTCTGAGGACTCTGTTCCTAACAGACTAGGAAAAAATCATCTTATTTAAGCAATTTAAACATGGGCAACCTAAAAGGAATGCGATTAAGCTCCATGCAATATTTACAAGGGACATGAAAATACACTTGATAGTATTATAACACGTAATGGTGACATACCAGGAAAATCTGATGACAGAGGTGCAGTGGTAACATACTATTCAAAATTAGCTAAACTGAATGGAGATTACGATCAGGACTTTGAAACAATGGCACAAAACAGAATTCTTAGATGTGAAGAATGAAATGCAAGAGCAAAAGGGAGATAGGAGACAAAAATGACAGATCTCAAGAAGTTAGGAGAAAAAAGAAACATTTCAGATATAAAGACTTAATTGGAAGAAACACAATAATGAATGGGAACATTGAAGCCTCAGAAAAAGGATTGAATATGGAAAGAAAAAATGTGAGGAAAACATTATGGAAATTGAAAATGAAATAAAAAG
This sequence comes from Macaca thibetana thibetana, assembly GCF_024542745.1. Classification (NCBI taxonomy): domain Eukaryota; kingdom Metazoa; phylum Chordata; class Mammalia; order Primates; family Cercopithecidae; genus Macaca; species Macaca thibetana. The sequence goes on along the minus strand of NC_065586.1, from coordinate 125,331,860 downwards.
TATTTAGAAGAAAATGATAGAAAATGAAAAAGAAAATGATAAATAAAGAAGCCAGAGAAAGGAGATCTAAAATACATTCCCTTGGAGTCTCCAAAGATAAAAACCAAAGCAAGAAAAGAAAACAAAAATGTAAATTATAATTTAACTAAACTTCCTGAAATAAAAGAAGACCTTACATATTGGAAAGCCCACTACAGATATGAGCAAATTGACCCAGAATGGAAACCCTTAGCTATATTCTAGTAAAGGCATTGGGCTCCAAAAATAACGAAACCATTCCTTGAGAATTCAGGCAAAATAGCCACATAACTTATAAGGGAAAGACAATGAAACTGGAATCAATCTTCTCAACAGAAACATTTTATGCATGAAAGTAGCATTTTGAAGAAAATCAAGAAAAGAAAATGTCATTGAAGGGTTTCATACGCAGCCCAACTTTCCTTCAAATATACGGGTCACATATCAAACTGCAATGAACATTCCAATACCCGCGGGCAAACATTCCTGTGACTCCTTCCAATGAATTCAACTAGAGAATGAACTTGAGACAAGCAGAAAACGATTAGAAAGCCTCAACATAAAGTGTTGGAGAAGCCATTGAATATATTTAACTGAGAACTAAGATGAACAAGAATAAGAGTGACAAAATATGCTGTGTATGCTCTGACAATGTAGAAATAATGTAAGAAAAAACTCGAGGAGAAAGGGAAGAGTTAGAAGTAGAAAGCATTACCTACTGCCCCATAGATATGAGTTAAGAGTAAAGTAATATTGCATGCAGCTGGTAGGCCAAGTATTGTAGGAGAATCGTGTGTATATTTGAAGTACAGAGATGAACATGAACACTAGTGTCTAATAATTAGGTAGTGAGGAAGGGGGACAGGAAAGAGACACAGTTACTATTAATACTTAATGCCTGTTTTCATAACAGAGAGCCGTTCTCTACCAGGATCCTGGAAGAAGTTGAGCCACATAGAAAATGATTTGATTTTCTTCCTTCTCCCCAGGATAGTACTATGTAACATTTTAGATCCTTAAGAGAGATCATTTTGTTATCTAATCGATGCCTTAGGGCCTAATTCTCTTGCAAAATCTGGGTTGAGATTGCTAGTTAATATAATAAAAGAGGAGACTAAGGCTCTCATATGAAGATATTAGTAACAAGAGAAACACTAGAAGAAAAATGTAAGCCTTCTTAAACACCAAAATAAATAACAGAATTGTGAAAAAAAAAACTCCATAGTGAAAGGCTTTATGTATGCATGTGTCATCATAACATACACATATACCCACCTGCATACTTGTAAACATAAGTATCTATATCAAACAGTTGAAGGAACTGACATGCAACATATTATCCTATCAGTAGTTGTAGAAAGGTTTAACGCATTGATTTAAAGTAAAGGTGTCTGGCTAACAAAGGAAGCATCACTGAAATCTGTATCCAAGAGATAGTCCTAACGCAAAGAAACTGGAAAAGGTAAATATTATAAAAGGCTGAGTAAATATATAAATGCTAATAGAAAGAAAGCAGGTGTTGCAATTCACATAATAGACTAGATAGGACTCAGGCCAATAAGTTTAAATTAGAGAAAAATGATATAATGCTAAAGGCCACAATTCACAATGAAAATTTAAAAATTGTTAGTATCAATGCATTAGATTACACAGAAGCAACTCTGATATAACAGAAACCACAGAGAGGAAAGAAAAAGTAAACCAAGGCACACCAGCATAGGAGAAATAGACACATACAGAAGGCCAATTTACCCTCTCAGTCCTAGGCAGATTGAGACAGCAAACAATTAGTATGGATAGTACTAGCCTACCATATTCATTATGCAGAAGATCTAAACAATGTAGTGAATAAGGAAGGTTTTATAGATATATTTCAAATTCTGTACTCCTACAACAGACTCCACACCTTCTTTTCAAGTATATAGTCACAAAAATATAACCATTTATTAGCATGCAAAAAAAGCTTCGGTAAATTCCAAAAAGTATAAGTAATATAAGCCACCCTCACTAAGTGTAATAAGACTAGAAATTAATAAGAAAATAAAAAACAACTAAGCACTTCCACCTGGAAAAATAAAACCATCTGTTAAACAAGTTGGGTCAAGGAAGAAATAAACAAAATTGCAGAATTTCAAAAATTATAAGGAAAACTCATTATATCAGAATCAATGACATATAGCTAAACTAAAACTCAGAGGAAAATAATTATACTGTTGTGAACATATATCACCAGAAAAGAAAATAACTGAAATATATGTAGAACTCAGAGAGCTAGAAAACAACACATGAAGTCAAAAGAAATTAATAACAATGTGTGCTGTTCTATAGATGTGGTGAGAAGACAGCCCTCTCTTCCCATGCCTGGGTACAATTGAAAGAGGGCAAGCCATATCTGTGCATTGAGGGTGTGTGTAGAATTCGTGGGAGGTGGGGTTTGTATGTTTGGTGACTTTTTCCATTTCTTTTGTAGATATTGGCATATTCTGGTTTTCTGCATTTTCTCTAGTCCACTGTGGAACAGTTAGACTTTTGTTAAAAAAAAAAGTGTTCATTTAATCAAAAGCTTAAAATTTCAAATGTATTGGTTCAAAGTTATACAGCATATTATCTTAAGAATTGGCACCGTGAAGGCAGTTGTGTGGTTTCGTGATTTCTAAGGTTCTTTGTCTTCTTTGTTTTCACTTGGGCGGACTTTAACAATTCTTGGCTACTTTACTGGGCTTTTCTAAGAACACTTTTGTCTTTGTTGTTTGAATCTACTTTTACTGTTGACGTGTTTTATACTTTCTTAATTACTTCTTAACTTTCCCCTTCTTTTTGTATTGTGAAATCACATGCAGAAAGTAAAAAAAGCCCATATAAAGGTACCTACACTGTCACAAGCTACTAGCTAGAATCTTACCAGCACCTAGAGTTTCAAAAAACACAAACAACAAAACCCCCCAGAATTTCCTATACATTCCTTCAAAACTCAACCCCCTCTTCCCTCCAGGGGTAACTACTTTTCTGACTTTCATGATAATTTCCTTGCCTATGTCCGTGTCCCTGGACAGGATAGTTGGGTTTTTCCTTATGTTGATACTTTGAACTTTTGGGTAGCTGTCACTGTTCATTTCTGTTACTGTGTAGTCCTCTACTGTGAAAATTGCAAGTTATTTGGCTGTCCTGCTGATGACATTTGGCCTGTGAAAAGTAGTGCAACTTTTTGGCTATCGAAAGTAGTGCAACTGTGTACATTCTTGCCCATTATACTGGTGTACAGGTGCACAGGTTTCTCTAGGGTGTATACCTCAGAGCAGGGTTGCTGGATCCTGGGGCATGGTTTATATTTAAATGTACTAAATGGTGCTACAGTGATTTCCAATTATATCCCCGACATGAGTGAGCCTTGGATCCTGATTTCCATCCCTCTTGCTTTGTAGGGTCACCCAAACTGTCAAGCCTCTTAGGATAAAAGTAATTTTGGTGTTCTGGGGGCTCAGCTTACCTCCCTGAGTTGTCTCTTTCATTAGATTTTGCACTGATATTTTCTTACAGTATTGATAACTTTTCATGCATTTAATAAGTATTAAAGTTAGCCATTGTCTTTAGTGGAAGTGTTGGTCCAAATAATCTGGTATGTAATATGAGAAATGTGAGCCTCTGTTTTTGTCCTTATTAATTACTTCTTTATGTTTACTTGAGATTTTTGAGTTATTTTTCTAACTTCTTGAATTGAATGCTTAATTTACTTTTTGTCTTATTTCTGAAAATGCATTCAAAGCTCTAAATGTGGCCCTGAGAACGGCTTTGCTTGTGACCATGGGTTTTAGTATGGGGTACTCTGATTGAGATTTTTCATTTTGGTTTTTATTTTTTCTTGCATTTGTTAGTTATTTGGAGGTTTTGTCCCGTGCTTTTGAGTATGGTGACATTTGGGGGCCATCGTTTGATTATTCATTTCTAGTTTTATTGCCTTAGGTTCAGAAAATGTGGTTTCTGTGATTTCTACTTTTGTGGAATCTATTAAGTTTTCTTTATTCACTAAAGCACGGGCATATTTTCAAATAAATATTCCACAAGAGCTTGAAAAACACATAGATTTTCCATTTGTTGTGGATGAATCTCTCTTCATATCTGTCCAATGAAGCTTTTAGATTGATATTCTAATCTTCTGTCTCTTTATTAATTTTTCACTTTATAATATTTTACAGCATCTTAAAATCATCTTACAGCTGCGAACATGTCTGTTTTTTTCTGCTTTCCTGTTTTTGTTTTATATTATTCAGTTTTATATATTATAGATATATTTTATTTAGTACATAATATTAGATGTATATTCTGTTTTATATACTTTATGTATTTTGCTGTTATGTTGCTCAATGTGTGAGAGAAATTTAACCAAGAAGGATTATACTTTTTTTTTTTTTTTTTTTTGAGACAGAGTCTCGCTCTGTCGCCCAGGCTGGAGTGCAGTGGCGCTATCTCGGGTCACTGCAAGCTCCGCCTCCCGGGTTCACGCCATTCTCCTGCCTCAGCCTCCCGAGTAGCTGGGACTACAGGCGCCCGCCACCTCGCCCGGCTAATTTTTTCTTTTTTGTATTTTTAGTAGAGACGGGGTTTCATTGTGTTAGCCAGGATGGTCTCGATCTCCTGACCTCGTGATCCGCCCGTCTCGGCCTCCCAAAGTGCTGGGATTACAGGCTTGAGCCACCGTGCCCGGCCAGAAGGATTATACTTTTATATAAAATATAATTCCTTGTCTTAAATTTCCTTCCTGTCTTGGTTTTTGGTCTGATGTGAAGTTTCAGCTTCCCTGAATAGACAAGGCACACTCCTAATGACTTCTATTCTTCCATCGTCTGTCTACAGGTTGTTAATGTAATGTACAGTTTTAGTTCCGTACTATTATCTGCATTACCCTCTCACCTTTTAAAAATACCTACTATACCTGTATTATAAATATAATTCTAGTTGTAAAAAATGGTATTTTAAAAATTATTCCTTACATTTGCCATTTTTAAAAAAATTAGATTCATTTTTCAAAATTTGCCAGTATAAACCTTCAAATTACTCCTCCTCCTCTTCTTTTTTTTTCTCCTCCTCCTCCTTCTTTCTTCTTCTTCTTCTTCTTCTTCTTCTTCTTCTTCTTCTTCTTCTTCTTCTTCTTCTTCTTCTTCTTCTTCTTCTTCCTCTTCCTCTTCCTCTTCCTCTTCCTCTTCCTCTTGTTCTTTTTGAAACAGGGTCTTACTCTGTCACCCAGACTGGAGGGCAGTGGCACCATCACAGCTCACTGCAGCCTTGGCATCCTGGGCTCAAGCAAATCCTCTCTCCTCGCCCTCCCTGGAGTAGCTGGGACCACAGGCGTGCACCACCACGCCCAGCCAATTAAAAAAATGCTTTTGTAGAGATAGGTTTTGCTATGTTGCCTCGGCTGGTCTCCTGGGCTTCAGCAATCCTCTTGCCATGGCCTCCCAAAGTGCTGGGATTCACAGGTGTGAGCCACCATGCACGGCCTACTCCTCTGAAATGGTTGATACATTTTCTGAGTCCCCGAATGTCTATAAATATTCTTATTTTGACAACTGATATTTAGGCTAGGTATGAAATTCTAGGTACCAATTTTTTGTCCTGGACTTTGACACATTGTTTCACTATCTTCTAGGGTCCATTTTTTGTAGATAAGACAGCCAGTCCAATCTAATTTTGTTCTCTGTAGGTAGCTGTCTACTTACATGTAGGCTCTCTAGATACACTGAGGATGAATGGAGGAATGGACTCATTTTTATTTTTATTTTTTTGTAGAGCTCTTGATCTCTTGATTAACCCTTTCAATAAGATAAGACAAAATGAAACAAAACTCATGACATTTTTCAGCACAGGGAGAATTACTCCATTAATTCTTTATTTTCTCCCTCCATCATCCTGTTTTCACCTGACAAGTAAGATGGGTGTTACAGCTTCTGAATCTGTCCTTGTTATCTTTCAAATTTTCTCTCACTTTTCACCTTTGTCCTTTTGGACTGAATTTTGAGAGACTTTTTCAATTCTCCATTTTTCTATTTTGATATTTGGCTTTGTCTTTTAATTCTTACTGAATTTTTCAATCTAGAAATCATATTTTTTAATATTTATAAATTTTATTAGATGAATTAATGGGTATCCTAGCATATTTCTCTAAGCTTGTTAAATTTACTTAAAATTTTCTTGTTACCATCATTTATCATCCTTTACCCCTCTATAATTGGTACTGCTATTTCATGCCATTTTCTCCAATATTTGAATATTCTTAATTCTTCATTTCATAGAAGATATTATAAGCCAAATAGTACTGATGACTGCAGTGTGTTACCTAGACAGCAATTGCAAATTCTGATTATAGGAGCACCGGTGGAGTCTGCTATTATGCAGAGGACTCAGCCAGGTGAGCTTCTTTTTAGGGAACATTAGCAGCTTGTGAGTCCTCAGGATTCTCCTTCCCAGGGGAGTGGCCAGGGCAATGGTCAGTTATTTGTGGCAACTCCCAGCTTCTCTGACCTTAGACCCCACTTTGAGGATATCTGTCTCAGAAATCCCACTTAAGAGAACTGTATTACCTACTCTCGTGATTCGGAGGGTGATGAGGCTCAGCTGGGCTGTTCTTCTACTTCCTGTGGTATTGGCTGCATCTGCAGCTGCCTGGTATTTCAGCTGAGCTGGAAGGCCCAGTGGGGACGGGCTCAGGATGAATGGGATCCTCTTTCCCTGGGCACTCTCCACATGGGGTCACTCTAGGTGATCTCTTCCACAGGGTAGCTGGACTTCTTCCTGTATTCCATCATGTAATGGAGTCGCAGGTCACCCTGCGTGGATGAGGGAGGTGTTTGTACAAGGAAGTGAACACAGCAAGCTGAGGACCAGCCTTTAGCTTACTGGAATTTGCCATCAATCAATTTTTATGTGTTCTGTATCTTTCAGAATTTCCTTCCTGTTTTGATCTATTGACAGTACCCCTCTGGTCTTCCAATATGGTAGTGAGTTTAAAATATATCTATTTCTTCAGTTATTTCAACAGGATTTAGAGAGAGATGAGAGAATAATGGGTCTTCAGTCAGCCATAGTAATTAGAATCCTGTTTTCTAATTTTTAAATCAAAGAACACCTATTCCATTAGCAAGTCAGAAATACAAAACAAAATTTTCAGACGTGGTTGACCTTATACCTTGCGTTGTTTCATCATTGTCTCTTTTTAAAGGAAAGCAATTGAATGTTTGCACTATTATCTATTTCTTTTTATATTTTTATTCTTTCCTAAATTTTACCTATAAATTAGGGAATTTAATTTGTTTCTTGACTTCTCTCCTCATCACTTTTCCACTAACTACTGTGGCTTCATCCTTTTTTTGAGACAGGTTCTTGCTCTGTTGCCCAGGCTGGAGTGCAGTGACACAGTTATGGCTCACTGCAGCCTTGACCTCTTGGGCTCAAGGGATCCTCCCACCTCAGCCTCCCAAGTTATGGGGGCCACAGGTGTGTGCCATTGTACCTGGCTAATTTTTTAATTTTTATTTTTTGTAGAGATGGAGTCTCACTATGTTGCCCAGGGTGGTCTTGAACTCCTGGCCTTAAGTGATTCTCCCATGTCGGCCTTCCAAAGTGCTGCAGGCAGGAGCCACTACACCCGGCCTCATCCTCCTATTTTATGCATGATGACAAAGGTAAGGAACACTACAAATTGAGTATCAAGGTTTTGAAAAGTTAGATTGTGTGTTTAGCCTCTTTCAGTGTGCATGTGTGTGTATGTGTAGTGCGTGTGTGTGTGTGTGTGTAGTGAGTGTGTGTTTGGAGGCTTTTGAGATAGAGGAGTTTTTCATATGGACTAAATCACAAAATAACAATACGATAGATTTTTATTATTTCTGCAAAGTAATTCTTCATTTATATGTAAGGTAAATGGATTAATTCTCACAGAAAAGCAAAACAATTTTGTTTTATTTCTGTGAACCAAGTTAGCATGAAATTCTAGCCCTTTTTGTAAAGATGGTTTTACCAAACCTCAGCTCAGCAAAAAGTGAATGGAAATATATCTTTATCAGGGAATCTTGGGAAGACACAGTCATCTCTTAGATAATGATGTCAAAGTATTGAAAGTGTGTTTAGATCGATGCTGCTGTGTCTGGGCTGCTGGAGAAAATCCCAGAACCCCGTGGGTGAGGGCTAGTATAAATTTATGTCACCTGCCATAGTGGGCCCTCAGAACCACGTGGCAGGTGTAGTGTGTGTCTCTCTTATCAGCTAGCTTCCTGACTCTCCCAAACTGTAATTTGAAATATTCTCCACTTGTCTCAAATTGTCTTTTTCTTATTGATTAATAAAATCCCCATGTATTAAAAATACTAACCTTTGATCATATTATTTGCAATCTTTCCCAGATTTATTTGTCCCTTAATTCTAAAAAACATTGAAAACCATCACATCGATCCATATTTTCTTTGTGAATTTTCTATTATTTCACCGTTTTTACATTCATTCATTGTACAAATTCGCTGGGGTAAAAAAGACGATTATTCTCCTCTCGTGGAATTTATAGCCCAAAGATGTAAAAAAAAGTCTTATTTTAAAACATTGGCTTATTTATTTCTTATTTACTCACTGGATTATTTTTATCAATCTGGAATTTATTTTGTTCCATCATGTGCCAATAACCTATGTCAGGTTTTTTAAACACTATTTTCTGAACACTTTTTGCTAAATATGGCTATTTGCATACACATTTCTTTCTCATAATTTGTAACTCTCCCTTTTAGGTGAAAAAAACATTAGATAAATGAGAGGTTTTGACAGGGAGAGTTTTCTTTTATTGTTCTCCCCTGCTCCCTACAATTTCTCAGCTCTTTGTTGTTATTTATTTTTTATTATAAATTTTAGAATGATTCTGTCACGTGCCATAACAATATCCATTGGGACTGTGACTGCATTTGCACTGGTCTTTTAAATTAACTGGGAAAATATTCATCTTTACTGTATTCAGCCTTCCCATCAACGACCATGACACATTTCTATAAAATTCTTAATAGCACCCAGGAAATTTTTGTGGTTTCCCATTGAAAATTCTGTACAGTTCTTGCTAGGATTCATCCTTGCATTTTATGTTCTTGTTTGATCATATGAAAGTCATTTTCTCCCATTATACCTTCTAATAAGTTAGGAATTAATTTTTCTACATTCAACTTCTTTTGGCCACTTAACCTGCATATTAATTCTAAGAGACTTTATGTGCTCATGTTATTTGCAGTGAAAGATTTTGTCATTTAGCATTGTTTATTGTGAAGTGTTTCACATGTTACTTCACTGGATAAATCAGAACAATGTTAAACAGTCATAGTGATAACAGTTTTAGGCCTGATTTTAACAGGAATAAAGCTGATATTTTTGCATAGCTTCAATGTTATCGTCTCAAACGATAATGTCTACTTCATTCACATAGTAAAGAAGAAGAAATAATGCAATTATTGTGAAACATTATATAAAGATAAGGTGGTGAGGTTATTTATTATTAACATATTAAAAATGTGAGGATCAAAAGGCATTCATTACCCTAAGAACCACCCATTTCTCATTTTCATGGATAAACTCAAGATTAAAGCTGACTCTTGAGATGGAGCTTGGTCCCTCCCTGTTAATTATCAGTAAGGGGAGTCATTTCTAGGTAGGCATGGAAAGAACGATGCGAGAACCATGCACACTTATTAAAATATTCTCTGGTTTTATTGAACAAATTCAAATTCACCTAAGATTCCAAGTCTAATCATCTTCAGAGATAACAGCAGAAGGAGTTACTAGAATCTTATTTGGAATTCAGTTTCTGCAGAGCGGTTCCTATGTGTGACCTAGCTCTGGGAAATTGTGGTGGAGTGGGGCTGATTCCAGCCTAGTCTCCCTACTTAATGCTGCGGGATCCTGGAAGGAGATCCTATGGGAATGTAGCTGATCTTCCCACTTAATTTCATTAACGGAGGCTTGGTGAGCAGGGTGGAAGCACCGCCTGCCCTGCTGGGGCCACCTCGCTGGAGGTGGGTGGAGGTGGTGCTGCCTCCAGGCATATCCATCCACTGGCCACTGAACGGAGAACGGTTTGCACCTTCCCCTCTGATGAGGCTTCTCAGGCACTCGTTAGATTGCTTTGCTCTTCTTAATGCAATTTGTCAGTAACTCAACATATTTGTTCTTGAGCAATTTAGACACCAGTTCATGTTTGTAAAGAAAATATTCCCGGGAAAAGTCTCTGGAGAGGTATCTAGTGTGTGACCGTTTCATGATAAAATGGGGCACGTGGTCATCAAGGCTTCATGCATTACTTCCCTGCCACCTTTGCAATCTTGCTGGATGCCACTGACCATGTTGGTAAGCGGGCTGCTCCTCTGCTTAAAAATGAGAACGAACTCCCCAGCTTCTTGGCCGAGCCGATAAAGCTAGCGACAATAAAAAGAAACAATGCATAATGTTCATTATACTGCTGTGTGGGGAGTTTGTTTAAGACTTGGGCCCTAAATGGTTTTTAATCCCAGGCTGCCCTGATTGTGATGATGGGAGAGAGGCGGCCCAGCCGTCTGTTATAAAATCATTGCAAATATGAGCAGAATAAAAAATGGTGAAAGGGATCTTGTTACAGATTCTGTTTATTCCATGAGGATTTGAGGAAAGCAAATAGGCAGTGATTCTGTTTGGAACTTGTTCCTGAAAGATCACCTTTTATGTAGGTAAGTCAAAAGGTTAAAGAAGTAAACAGAATTTAAATACAGCCAGTTTTAGTACTTTTTCCATTGTTTGACTTAACTGATTCCTAACACATAATAATTAATAATAATAATAATAATAAACCCAGGACCTAGCCAAGGATAAAGAATCCCTAAGATATAAGAGCTGTAAAATCTTGCTGGGGCTTATCTGTAAAATATCATTTTGATTTTGGGTCTAGAGAAGTGCTTTGGATCTCAAATGACAATGAATCTCTAGAAGTCCAATAGTGATTTCTGCCAGCTTGTGCCTGTAATGGACAATGTGGCCGCGTATTATGAGGCCGTGATTAAGGAGTTGGGGGAAAAGGTGAGAGTGATTCTGGACTTTATTTTGGCACCCTGCACAGCTCAATGTTACCACAATTATTGGTTTTCTGAAATATGTCCCTATGCATTATTCTGATCAGATTACTTGCATTGCACAATTCTCTGGTGAATAACGGGACAATCGCACAAAATAAATCTCTCTCTGAAATTTAATCTTCTTGTCTGTACACTGTTAAGAAGAACATCTACTGTCCTCTGATAAGGAGTTGTATATCTTCCCTAACTGAAGTGGGTTTTTTTTTTTAATTATCCATAATGGAAATTCACAAACAGGCAAATGACCATGTCGTTGATGTTTATGCAAGGAAGAGGGTGTTGAAATACAGCTCGTGTTCTCACAAGCCCTGTGTGATGAAATTCTAATTTCTTTTGTAAAAATGCCATGGGAGACTGGGTTGGGTGGTTTATTGAAAGCTTTACTCTTTCACCCCCTAGAAGTTTCCAGCACTATTCTTTTCAAAATCTGCCTCCCTGTTGGGGTGGTGGAGCCCATGGAAGTGTCCCTTGTCATTTGGCACCTTTTCCTCTTCTCGGCTTTGCGAGGCTGCCCTCTTTTAGAGGGATGAGCAGATTTCTCTTGAGCTGTAGAATTTCTCCTGGGTAGTGGGGAATGTCGTAGGCAGGAAAACGTGGAATATTTGTGCCAAAGATAGAAAAACGGCCCTGCCTTGAGTTCCGTGAACTGTGGGGCACATTCTTGCTGAAAATGAGTGATGGGGGAAGAAGTCCTGTAAAAATAGGACCGAGCTCACAGCCGAAGCCCTTGGTGTGGCAGGATTTCCTAAAGACCCTCTCTGTAGAATAGCCAGAAAAAAAAAAAAAAAAAAAAAAAAAAAAAAAAAAAAAAAACACGCCATCAGGACATTCAACTATCAAACCAGGAGTTCAGCTGTGACGGCCCCTCTGTTTATGAGGAAACATCACATCTTGAAGTCATTTTTTCCTCTCTTTCTAGAAATCATATTGTCAGAATGCAGCCAGCCCTCCTGACTTGGGTGTGTGCCTCTTGGAACAGACTCATATCCTGGGGAAGTATCCAGGAAATGTTTATTCTTTATTTCAAACTAAGCTTTTAAAAAATACAGAAGAAAGACATGTTCATTATTAAAGAAAGCAAAGAGTACAAAATCTGTGAAATTAAAAGGTTCCCCCCACACCCTGGCCAAACCATTTCCCGGTCACCCCAGCTCTTCTCCCCAGAGGTTGTCCTATGGAGACCTTCCTCTGGACTCCTGCAGGCATTGGCTTTGCACGTACACAAGATGAATAACGTTATAGCATTTTACATGACTCCCTGCACCTCGCTGGTTCTTGCCTAACATATTTTAGACATTTTTTTTGCATTTCTGTACATAAATTCAACCTGGTGAAAATTAATCCTGCTTAGTATTCCAGCAACCAATTTATTTAAACTCGTCCTCCACTAAGACACATTGTTTCCCATTTTCCATTACTATGAACAAGAGGAAGGTAAGAAAAAGGATAATGCTTAAGAGTGTAAGTCTGGTTACAAAATGGACTCAGTTCTAATCACAGGTTGCCACTCACCAGCCATCTACCTATCCTCTTGGAACCCAATTCCTCCCCTGTAAAATGGGAATAAATGAAACTTATGCCATAGAGTTGTTGAGGGAATAAAAATCATGCACATAAAGTGAAAACATCAGAACGTTGCAGACAGAAAGCTTTTTCTGTATATATTTTTTGAATAAACAGTTGTGTGTGTGTGTGTGAAAAAGAGAATTTTTGTGCAATTAAGTGGGTGCATTTGTAAGATGAAGCCTCACATGTAGAACTGCTGGATCAAAGCATGTGTGCTTTAACTTTTGAGGAATATTGCCAAATTAACCTCCTCAACCGAGGACCCATTCATGCTGTCTTGAGGAAGGCTTGAGTTTTCCTTTCCTCATCCATTTACCAGAACTGGACATTCACTTGCTGGTAAGCCTTTGCAAAACTAGAGTTGAAAGTGCTGCTTTTTGCTTGGATTTGCATTTATTTACTTATGGTGGTTTCGTATCTTTGTTGTATTTCTTCTCTCAATAGCCTGTTCATATCCGTGGACATTTTCCTTCTGGGTTAATCAGGTTTAAAGTAACAAACAAGAGGTGTATGAATTACTTTTACATTCACAAAATCTCCCTTTTACCTGTCCTAATGTTGTGAGCATTTCATTTTATTCCTTTTCTTTTCTCTCTTTGTTAAGAGAGAGGGTCTCATGCTGTTGCCCAGCCTGGAGTGCAGTAGTGCTATCATGGCTCACTGCAGCCTCAACCTCTTGGGCTCAAGCAATACTCCCACCTCAGCCTCCCAAGTAGCTGGGACTACAGGCACATGCCACCAACACTTGGCTAATTTTTTAAGTTTTTTGTAGAGACGGGGTCTGACTATGTTGCTCAGGGTGGTCTTGAACTCCTGGCCTCAAGCAATCCTCCCATCTTGGTGGGGTTAGGATTACAGGTGTGAGCCACTGTGCCTGGTCTCATTTCTTCACTGATTTAGTATATGACACTTTTGCTTTACAGAATTTTAAACATTTTATTTAGTCAGAGTTATCAGTCATCTACTTTATTTAGCTTTTTTTTTTTTTTTGACAACAATTATAACCAGTTTAACCATTTTTGGTTTATTAGGAAAAACCTACACTCTTTAAATAACTATCATGGTTTTATTCATGAAGTTATGTATTTGGCCCTAATGAAATTAACTGATGTATAGAGTTGAAGCAGTGATTCATTCCTCCCTTCCCCCAAATTGCTATTCATTTGTTCTAACACAATTTATTTTCCATCTTTCTCTCCACTGTTTGAAGTGGTTACATTATAATAGGAAAATTATTATATGTATTTGATTAATTTCTGGATTTCCATTGCATGTATTTACTTAATCATCCTATCTCCATATCATATTGCCTTTTAAATAAAAGCTTTTTAGATTATCATGCTGTAAAGTTGAATATTTTTCTTTTAGTGTAAAGTTTTAGCATATTTCATATGTATCAAGTGCTTTAAATAGGGTCACTTTTTCAGATGTTTTGTTGGTGGAGATCATTTTTTTCCTAAAAACGTTTCTTGGCTATCTTCCCATATAGTTGTTTTAGAATAATTTTGTTCAATTCTTAAAAAATTCTTGATTTCTAAAAATCTGTTAATTTGGGGAGAACTTACGTCTGCACTCTTGAGCTGCGGGCTCCTGTTTGTTAGTCTTCTTTTATGTCCCTTCATTGAGCTCAATGTTTTCCTACCATGCATGTTTCTTTAGTTTATACCTAAGAATCTCATCTAATTTCTTGCTATTGTGAATGGTAAATCCTTTTCCAGTTAGTTTTGAACTATTTTATATTGAAAAGAGTTATTAATTTCTGAAGAGCAATTTCATAACCCACAAACTTACTCATGTTTTATTATTTCTAATCATTTTGGTAACTTGATTTTTTTCCCAGAGACGCACCATGTTTTGTTCATCTCTAATCTGTGTCGTCATCTCTGTTATATCCTCCCTCCCACCTGCCTTTGGTTCATTTTGTTGTTCTTACACAACTTGTTGAGTCTGGGACTTAGCTTATTCTTTTTCAATTTTTCTTCTATATGCACTCAAGAATCTATTTTTCTCCAAATATTGCCTTAGCTTGTCCTATAAGAATTCGTTTTGTTTTTTACTGCTCATTTCTAAATACTTGGCTTTTTATAATGTATAATAAATAGTAGTAGTAAGTAGTAATAAATAAGTAAATAATAATAATTTTTAATTACAATTTTCTTTGCCTTTTTGTTTCTCATTTTCTGCCTTCTGTTTGATTGCTCGAGTTTTTCCCTGCTCTCTTGGATTGTAAACATTCTGTTATTTTAGTAATTCCTTAAAATGTTTTAACACGAATATCTCTATCCTCCTCTAGAAAAATACAAGAACTTAAGACTATATTAGTTTTTCTTATGTTAATTTCTTTGCTGAGTACTATTAGAAAAAAATGAGGAATAGCAGGGAGACTTGTCCTGTTTTTATTTTATGGGTTATGCTTCCAAACATCAGCCTTAAGTATCATGATAGCTTTTGATTTTTGGTGAATGATGTGTGTGTATCTGTGTTGTATGCATGTACACGATTTAAGGGTGAATGTAGTCAATTTCTTAGTTTAGTTTTTCATCAGAAAATAACTTTAAATTTTATAAACTTTCCTTTTGACATACGTTTATCAAATGTCCTCCTTTGTCTATTGATATGTGAATTACATTAATAGATTTTCTTGTCTTGAATCATCTATAAAATAGTGATTGAAATCATATCTATTTTTTCTTCATTCTTGCAAAAAATATTTCCTGCACAGCAACTATGTGCTATTCTAGGCACCAGGAATGTGCAAAGGAAAACGTTGGCCCTTGCCAAGCTGACATTTGTGTGTGTGAGTGACAGACAGCAAATCACAAATAAACAAGATACTGGACAAGATGCAGAGGTAAATAGCACTATGAAGGAAACCAAGAGGGGGATATGAGAGACCTCATGGTATCGCTGGGAGCATTCTGAGATGGTGTGCCCCACACAGAGTTTCATGCTTGTGGGTTTCTTGCCTTGATATCTTGTTCACCTCTGCTGTTCCTTTTGCTGACATTCTTTTACTCTCAACCTTTCTGGGTAACTTTTTAAAGATGTTTCTTACATACAGCATATGGTTGAATTTTAATTTAGTATAAATACTTTTAATAGGTCAACTTATCCAATTTATATTTATTATGTATCTATTATTATCTGTAAAATGATGATTGAAATCGTATGCATTCTGTATTCATTCTTAGGTCTTTTTAGAAATTGTCATGCATAATTTTTCATTATTGTTTCTATAACATTTTAAATCTTTCGTTTTCTATCTTTGGCTCACACACTCTGTGTGTGTACATGTATATGACACAGAGAGAGAAACAAAAAGAAAGTGAGAAAGACAGAGGAAGAGAACTCCTGTCTAGTACTTGGAAGGGCTAAAGTTCCTTTTAGTTCTTCTAGTACTCACTTTTACAACTTTAAAGAAATACTTACATCTCTATGTCTTGATAGATCCACTCCACATAGTATTGATTTACCCCAATCTGTGAAAGGTGGGAAAATGGATGGCCTTATACTTCTTGTTCTCTCTCCCAGTCTCTGGATTTGCATAGCTATAGTTTTAATATTGTTGCTTTTTTTTTTTTTTAAAGCAGTATTTACTTGCTGCCTTTTCCCCATAATTCTTGCAATTGCGTTGTTTCAATTCCGTATTTAAACACACCTTCAGTGCTCACCCCAGTCAGTGAGTTTATTCCCATTGCTACTTTCCTTCTTTGCCTGGATTCCAGTTAGCTTTTATTTATTATTTATTTATTTTTGCACGAAGGGCCCATCTTTGCTATACTGAGGATGTTTTCTGTTCATTATGGACATAAAGAAACTGGCTGCCTATGAAACACTACAGTTACACTTCTTCCCATCAAACTTTGGGCCACTGTGTTTCTCAACCTGCGAATGTTTGAATTCCCTGCTTGGGAATCAGCAGAGAGACTTGTTTCAAGTGCAGATTCCTGGAGGCCGTTGCATCCTCGTGACTCGGAGGCTCTCGGCGAGGGCTTGGGGAGCGCTGCCGTTTCAGAGGAGCTTCCTGGGCTGCTCCTGTGCAACTGAGGCGCAAAAATCTGTGAGGCCAGAGTTGCTCTGTGGCTCCCGGCTCTGAGAGGCATGTCTGACATCCCCAGCCCTCTAGGATTTTCCCTTTGTTAGCTGATTTCCTCTTTCTGGTTTGTTGTTATTACAGGTTTAAAATTTTTTTTTTTTTTGAAATATAATCACTTCCTCTGTGTATGTCTTGATGTCCACAGGCTTGGATCTGGCTTTGGGGATCAGGCCTCGCTTTGGTTTAGGGAAGCGTTCCTTCCACTAGGTGTCGAATAACTTTATCATCCACGTTCTCTTCTCCTCCTGGTCCTCCTCACCACCGCTACTCCCTTTTTCCTTGCTCTGAATTATTTTCTTTGGAGCAGTTGGCAGTATCTGAACTTTGTTCATTTTCTTGCCTCTTGCCTGTCTTGTACCCACTAAAATGTAAGCTTCCAGTGGGCTAGTGGCTTCTTACTGCTAATGTCCAGGGTACTAGCACAGTGTGTGTACAGTCAGAAGTCCATTCAAAGGATGTTAGAATGAACATATGGAAAAGTAAATAAGTGAAATTGCCGTGTCTGTGTCGGAACCGACCGCCTATCAGTTGGAACGCCTGTGTCTTTCTTGCATATCCATCACCTCCTCCTTGTAACCCTTTGTCTCATGGAATTTCCCACAGGCTTGTCCTCTGTTCTCCTGCATTCTTGGCACCTTTGGCTTAAATTCTTGTGGCTTTAATTGTGGTTTTTGCTCTGTAACAGTTTTATCTTCAAGTTTATCCTCTATGGTTATTCTGTATTTTTATCTTTATTCTGTAATGTTCTCTCTTTTTATTTCTTAAAGTTTTGCTTTAAGCTATTTCTTCCATATTCCATTTTATTTTAAATTTACAGAGAATTGAAAGAAGGTTTTGCTGGGATAATTTTTTTTTTTTCTGCTTTTTTCTGCAATTCTTTGAATGCACACCCTTCATGGGCCTTTTCCCTGACAGGTCTCCTTCTTCTCTTGGGTCCCGTCTTCACAGGCCTTCATGGAAAGAATATTGTTCACCTTTGGCTGGGGACAGTTCTACCAGGCCCTGCTATTTACTCAAGAACAATGCAAAACAGGCCAAGGAGAGTGCGTCCATGGAACCGTCACCCGGTTTCACATCCATTCCACACCGCCCCTGATACGGTTGGGCTGTGTCCCCACCCAAATCTCACCTTGAATTGTAGCTCCCATAATCCCCATGTGTTATGGGAGGGACCCCGGTGGGAGGTCATTGATTCATGGGGGCAGGATTTTTCTGTACTGTTCTCATGACAGTGAATAAATCTCATGAGCTCTGATGGTTTTATAAAGGGCAGTTCCCCTGCACACACTCTCTTGCCTGTTGCCATGTAAGATGTGCCTTTGCTCCTCCTTCAACTCTGGCCATGATTGTAAGGCCTCCCCAGCCATGTGGAGTCCATTAAACGTCTTTTCTTTATAAATTACTCAGTGTTGGGCATGTCTTTATTAGCAACGTGAGAACAGACTAATGCACCCCTCTGACTGGAGCAGGTTTCTTACCTTTCCTGTTCCTCACTTTGGCAGGGCTTGGTGAGGCTCACAGGGAAGCTCACACCTCTTTTGCATTGTTGATTTTTGTTTAACATCTCTTCTCTGGTGGGCAGCAGTGAAGCCAATTGTTATTTCCCTTCTCTCTTAGGTTTATTTCAATTCCAGGCTCTGCCTTCAGGTGGGCCTTGGAAAGCTGACCATGTTTCCCTGGAGCCCCCATTTCCAGCTCTGCCTTCCTTCATTCTGCTTCTTCCCAGGTTATTCAAGACCTTCTCATTTTTTCCTGACATCTGTCCCCTGTTCCAGCTCTTCAGAGATGCGCTGGCCCAGGCATCCACCACAGATGTGGTCAGGCCTGTTACCCATCATCTATGATTTGAGACTGTGATCATTTCCTACCTTCACTGAAACTGGAGTTTATATTCCAGCTTTTTTGCTTACTTCTGATTGGTTTCAGAACAGGAAGCCTGACATCCTTTTTGCTGAGGCCACTTTGAAAACTGGAGAGTCCAGTGGGCTGCGTTCAGTTCAACCCGGGATGCAGCCCTGTCTTGTTCAAGTGCACCACGTTGTAGATCCACGTGTCCCTGAGCGGTTCTTACATGACTTCGTAAAATTGGAAAGAAGTTACAGCCAGCACGAGCATAGTGTTTGTAATGATTTGTTTTGAGTAACTTGCTGGTATTTCAGGATTCCGCAAATGCTGATAATTTGTGAGTAACTGCTGGAGGCAGAGAAAACCCACATTTAATGGATACCTACTAGGTGGTGATTGCTTTACATCTGTCATCATTCAGTTTCATCTTCACAACAACCCTACTAGCTGGGTATTATCATCTCCATTTGGTGCATCAGGAAACTTGCTGGAGGCTGCCTTCCCAGTGGGGATGTGCTTCTGAGGCAAGTGCCAGCTCCGCTGTACCTGGAGGTCCTCTGTGCAGAGATGTCTCCATTTCCATTCCTTGCCTTTCTTGGCAACATTTGGCCTTGGCAGGGCCTAGGTGAATAAAAAGTTGTCCACTGTGTTCATCTTTATGGATGACTTGACACAGAGGTTGCCCAGGGAGCTTACCTGTGGGTTAAGGCTATGGGACAGAAAGGATTGGGGCTGCAGTTAAAATCAGGTTCTCAGACCTCACCTGCCCTGTTGCATCGTAGGGAAAACTGCTGGCTATGGGAACAGGAGGATACAGAGGAGGCACCTTATGCATTTAGATACCCCGGGACCCTTTTATGTCTTCCCACAGGCTGCATCAGTAGCTCTTTGGGACCTTGGACAACTGTCAGCTTGCCTGGCTGTATAACCTTCACCATGCACAGAGGGTGCTGGCATCCTGGGTGCCCTCACTGCTACCGTGCACAGAGGGTACTGTGCGTCCTGGGTGTCCTCATTGCTACCGTGCACAGAGGGTACTGTGCGTCCTGGGTGTCCTCATTGCTACCGTGCAGAGGGTGCTGTACATCCTGGGTGCCCTCACTGCTACCGTGCAGAGGGTGCTGTATGTCCTGGTTGCCTTCTCACTGCTACCGTACAGAAGGTGTTGGTGTCCTGGGTGCCCTCACTGCTACTGCACAGAGGGTGCTGGCATCCTGGGTGCCCTCACTGCTACCGTGCAGAGGGTGCTGGCATCCTGGGTGCCCTCACTGCTACCGTGCACAGAGGGTACTGTGCGTCCTGGGTGTCCTCATTGCTACCGTGCAGAGGGTACTGTGCGTCCTGGGTGCCCTCACTGCTACCGTGCAGAGGGTGCTGTACGTCCTGGTTGCCCTCTCACTGCTACCGTACAGAAGGTGTTGGTGTCCTGGGTGTCCTCACTGCTACCGTGCACAGAGGGTGCTGTGTGTCCTGGGTGCCCTCACTGCTACTGCACAGAGGGTGCTGGCATCCTGGGTGCCCTCACTGCTACTGCACAGAGGGTGCTGGCATCCTGGGTGCCCTCACTGCTGGCTGAATGATTAAAGAATCCATGGCAGATAGAGTCAGCAGAGACTCTGAATTCACAACACACACCTTTGAAGACTCATCTGTGCTGAGGACTCTGCCACCTTTAAGTCTACCGTGAGGGACTCATTACTTTTGCTTAAGACTTGGTGACAGGTGGCCACCATAGTTGTGGTCCTACATCTTTCTGTGAAAAACAGTGAAATAATAACTACAGCCTGCTTTCTAATTTGTTTCTTATGTGTCAGACGTTTCCCCCGAGAATAGCTTTTTTACTTGAACAAGAGTTCGAGGAGGTGGAAGGAGATGGGTAAATTGTAAGCAGTCATATCCCCCCCTCCCAGAGGTCCCCATCCTGATCTCTGGAACCTGCGAATATGTTACATTACATTATTCACATACATTACATGGTGAAGGGGAATTAAGGCTGCAGATGGAATTAAGTTGGTGAATTCCCTGACTCCATAATAGG
This sequence comes from Macaca thibetana thibetana, assembly GCF_024542745.1. Taxonomy (NCBI): domain Eukaryota; kingdom Metazoa; phylum Chordata; class Mammalia; order Primates; family Cercopithecidae; genus Macaca; species Macaca thibetana. The sequence goes on along the minus strand of NC_065586.1, from coordinate 125,311,177 downwards.
GAAAAAAGCCTGGACTATCCAGGTGAGCCTGATGTAATCACAGGATCCTCGAAAGGGAAGAGGGAGGCAAAGAGGCCTCAGAGACGTGCCACATGGCGGGGACCCAGCTCAGCACTCTGGCGTTAAAGATGGAGGAAGAGACCAGGAGTCAAGGCACACAGGAGGTACAGGCAGGGACGCGGATTCTCTCCTGCAGCCTCCTGGAGCAACGCAGCCCTGCCAACACCTGGATGTTAGCCTGGTGAGAGTCATGCCAGATTTCTAGTCTGTAGAACCATATAGTAATAAGCTCGTGTTGTTTTTGGCCACTTAGTTTGTGTAACTTAGTACAGCAGCAATAGGAAAGTGATATGTAAGTGAACGCACAGTTTGAAGGAGCTGGGGTTGGCGTTGCGTTTGTCCACTCTCACTTCCCACGTGGGACAAGTACTGGTTGATGCCTTCCCTGGGCTGGCCTGGATTGTGAGTGAATTATCTGGGCTTTCCTCTGGGTTTAGGAAGGCTTCTCAGTTACTGTTGCTGGTTATCCCCCCTGTTGGGAGGGGAAGAAACCAGCGGGGAAGAGCATCAGTTGCCTTGGCAGGGAAACTATCAACCGTGTTGAGAAAATGAAGAAAGAAAAAGCAGTTCAGCTCATTTGTGACTATTTAGTCTCTGATAAAATCGCAAAAACTGTTTGGGTGGTTTTCAGCAGCAACTGGATAAGGATTCCAAAATAGCCTCCTTTGGTCCTTCATTTGAGATTCTACAGGCATTTAAAAGTCTTCTCTGAATGTGGAATACGTTCACATTCCCCACACAGCTACAGATGTGTATTAGCATTTTTGTTTTGCCTTCAAAGTTCCTTCTTGACCAGCTAATAATGATAGCGACTCAGCCAAAGGAAAATACACACACACACACACACACACACACGCGTGCACACTCCTACATGCACACACCCCTCCATGCGCACACCCCCATGCAAACACCCCTCCATGCACACACCCCCCATGCACACACCCCTCCATGCACACACCCCCCATGCACACAACCCCCCATGCACACACCCCTCCATGCGCACACCCCCATACAAACACCCCTCCATGCACACACCCCCCATGCACACACCCCTCCATGCACACACCCCCCATGCACACAACCCCCCATGCACACACCCCTCCATGCACACACCCCCATACAAACACCCCTCCATGCATACACCCCTCCATGCATACACCCTTCCATGCACACCCCTCCATGCACACCCCCCCATGCACACACCCCTCCATGCACACATCCCCATACAAACACCCCTTCATGCATACACCCCTCCATGCACACACACACCATGCACACACCCCTCCCTGCACACACCCCTCATGCACACATCCCTCATGCACACACCCCCACCCACCCACCCCCACACACATGCAAGCACACACACATGCATGCCACACATACCACACATATACATGCATACACATGCACATATATGTGCACATCCACACAGGCACATGGGTGAATGTTCATATCTGTAGGATTGCCTGTGCTTTGTAATTTAGAGTCAGAATAGCCTGCTATAAATATTTTTAAATTTCAAACTTTTTTTAGTTCTTACTGTGTGCCAAAGTGCTCAAGTGACACTTAAATGTGTCATCTCGCTTAATCCCTAAAATTTTATGAAATAGATAATATTACTATGCCCATTTTGCAGATGAGAAAACAGGCTCCGGAGTCTAAGTAAGGTTGGTGTAGGGGAATCAAGGCTGCAGATTAAATTAAGGTTGCAAATTCCCTGATTCGAAAATAGGGAAACGAGCCTGGACTATCCAGGTGAGTGCGATGTAATCACAGGGTCCTTAAAAGGGGAAGAGGGAGGCAAAGAGAAATCAGAGATGCCACGTGGGAGGGACTCAGCCCAGCAATCTGGCTTTAAAGATGGAGGAAGAGACCAGGACCCAAGGCACACAGGAGGAAAAAGCAAGGAAGTGCTTGGAAATGCCTGGTCTGTGTGACTCCAATGTGAGCTCATACTGGTTTTGTGCTCATAATGGCCAGATAGTTGGGTTTGCCCCCTGGCTTTGCCACTTTTTAATAAATGCATGACTGAAGGTGAGTTGCTTAGTCTTTCTGTGTTCTAGTTTCTTTATGGAAAATGGGTAAGATAATAGCATCAACCGCAGAGGGTTGCTTGTGGATTAAACGAGAGTGCAAATCAAGCTCATGGAACAATGTCTAGCATCTGGGACATCCTCATAAAATGTTAGCAGTTGTTATCACTGTAGGGCTGACTCCGTAAATTGTCATGTCACCTGGTGTGCTAACGAGCTGTTTGTGAAAGCTGGACAAAGCTTGTTTATGTCAGTCCAAGTTTCAAGTAAAACAAAATAAAATTCAGCAGATAAATGGACATTATAATAGCTTGCTTTTTATATTCCTTAACCTGATCCTCACAAAAACCTTATAAAGTCAGTGTGACAGTAGTTATTACATTTTTGTTAAAGTTGTGAAAACTGAGGCTCAGAGAGCTAACAAGACTTGACCAAGTTTAGACAGCTACCAGATAGGAGAGTCAGATTCTCTGCTTCCAGGTTAAATGATGACTCTGCATCAACACTGTTCATCCACCCATCTGTACATCCATCCATTCCTCTTTTTATCCATCCACTCATCCATCCATCCATCCATCCATCTATCCATCCATCCGTCCGTCCGTCCATCCACCATCCATCCATCCATCCATCCATCCGTACATCCATCCATCCATCCACCCATCCATCCATCCATCCATCCATCCATCCATCCATCCATCCATCCACCCACCTATCCTTCCGTACATCTATCCATTCATCCATCCACCCACCCACCCATCTGTCTGCCCATCCACTCATCCATCCACCCACCCATTATCATTTATCACTCAGAATGTGCAAAGCAATACATGGGCCACATACTGCAGAAGTGAGCATGGGGATGCACATATTTATTGTATCTTGGCTCAGTGGACTCTTCCTTATATGAATATAATGACTTGAGTAGGTTTTCTTCTCCTGGGTCATCTTTAATTTGTGCTCTTGGTCACTTCTGGGTATTTTTCTTGAACTTATTCAGGAAGCATGTCTGTTTTAATGTAATGCTGTGATGCCTTAATGCTTTCTGTTGGTGATGTGAAGATGGATATAGAGAATTTAAAAATTTTATTGGTTATTAAATATTGTCATGACTTTAGAGAGAAAAGTGTAACGAGCCCATCTGACTGGTGTTTTGGTGACTGTCACTTGCGGTGTGGCTAGACAGTCACTTTTCGAAGGCCATGTGGGGTCTCAGAACTGCTCTCTAACTGTGCAGGTGCAGAGTGGCTGCTCCGAGCTACAGCCTGCACAGAGAAACTCCAGATATGTGCGGGAACAGGAGAGGAGAGGGCGCCAAAGCTGCGAGTTGTCAGTTAAGGGGAGAGACGCCACTGACTATTGACAACTCCTGTTTCATATGGATGCTTCTCGGCCTTTGCTTGAAAAAGTCTTCACTCTATTTGGGTTTCAAGAACTTTCTGCATGAAATCTCCAAACTGAGATTGTATGCATGATTATAGCCGGCTTTGCAAATTAGCATATCTTGCAGACATATTAGCTCATTAGGACAACCTACAGCCATCCCTAGAAGGCGAGCGTCAGCTGCCATCAATATTCCACTCTCAGGCGAGAGAAGGTGGTGACGGGAAAGCTGGAGGAGGGCTTGTGCCTGTGTTGGCTGACTGAGACTCTTTCCCCTGTTTAGAGGACCTGGCTATGAACGCATCTGAAGGACTGGCTGAAAATATTTTCAGCATTATGAAGATGCACTTGAAAGACTTGATAAAAGTCTCCCCCACCCAGAGGGGAGTGGTGAGTGCACAGAGAACACCCTCTCATTGCCGTGAATTTGGCTGTCCCTCTCCATTCAGAACAGAGCCTGTAGATTATTCCTGTAAGTTACTCACATCATTCTGGTTAAGAATTAATTCTCACAGTCCAGCATTACCGTGGCCAGATGCTTAAATATTTCTGAGAATGTAAAAGCATGAATTGGATAACAGAAGCACATTTTGAAGGAATGGTTCTCAAGGTTGGGTCACCAGACCAAAGCAGCATTGGCCACACCTGGACTTTTATTAGAGCGATGCACATTCCAAATCTCACCCCAGGCCTAATAAATCAGAGATTCTAATGGGATTTGGGGCTAGCCCAGAATCTGTTTTTAGAAGCTGTCTGGGGGATGTTACCTGTAACCTCAAATTTGAGAACCAGTGACTCAGGGGAAACAACAGACAACTGAATAGCCCTTCACTCACAGCTGATCATAAAGAAGTCTGTTCTTTTATTGAGGAACTTGTTTTCAAGTTAATTAATTGAATTTATCATGGCTTGCATTTTATCCTTTAAAATTTCAATTTTTAAAATACAGTTGAACTGTTTTATATTCATTATGATCATTTTACAGATACCTTCTATTTGTATTGAGTTATATTTGACATTTCATTATGGTAGTAATAATAACTTGATTCAAAAACTATTTTGAAAAAGCAAATTATTAGATTATAATAGTATAGCTGGTACTATTTATGTCTTACTCTTCTTACTATTTTCTATAGTGAATGTATATTACCTTTGTCATCAGGAAACACTATGTATTCTAAATATAAGCAAATCAATAGGATTTAGAGTGTGCTGCTAGGTGGATAAAGGGGATAGAACGCTGATGGGAGGCGGATGCTTCTGGTGTTTTCTCCATTTTTGTAGTTAATGTTTGACTGAATCACTAATGGCATTTTAGCATAAAAAATGCAATGTGGAACTACTGCCCTTCAAAACCTTACTGGAAATGAGAAATCTAAGGGCTATGCTGATGGAATGGAGTTTTAAAAATTGTATGTGTTTTTAAAGTGACGTACAGTAAAACGTATTCGCTATGGTTTATAGTTCCATGAGTGTAACAAATGCTTAGTCAAGTAACTACCATCACAATTAAGATACAGAATAATTCCATCACCTCCTGAAAACCCCTTTATCCTAAGCCCCTTTCCCCATCCTCCACTCCTGGCAACCACTGATCTGTCTCTGTTCCTCTAGTTTGGTCTTTTCCAGAATGTCATATGAGTGGAACTGCACCTGCTGAGGCCTTCAGTCTGGCTTCTCTGCCTGTTTGTTTCCGTTTATTGCTGAGTGGGGTTCCATTCTATAGAGGGATCACAATTTGTTTTCTAGTTGGTTTGTTTCTAGTTTTTGGCAATTGTACATAAAGCTTCTATAAGCATTCAGGTACATTTTATTTGTGTAAACTGAGTTTTCATTTTTCTTGAGTGCAAACAGGATTGCTGTTGCTGGGTCTTATGGTAAATGTATGTTTAACTTTATAAGAAACCATCACCCTGTTCTCTCAAGTGACTGTATGATCTTGCATACCCACTAGCAATATATGAGAGTTGCAGTTGATTCACATTCTTGCCAGCAGTTGGCATTGCCAGTATTTTTTATTTTGGCCATGTTAATAGGTGTGTCACAGTTTTAACTCTCATTGCCTTAATGGATAATGATCTGGAATATTTCTTCATTTGCCATTTGTATATCCTCTTTGATAAAGCATCTGTTCAAGTTTTTGTCCATTTTTAAAATTGAGTTGTTTGTTTTCTTGCTATTGAGTTTTGAAAGTTCTTTATATATTCTAGATATAAGTCGTTTATCAGCTATGTGATTTGCAAATACTTTTGCCAAGTCGATGGCTTGTCATCTCACTCTCTTGAGAGGGAATTATTTCCTTGCATGTCCTTAGTGGAAATAAGCAAAGATCATGCATGAGAGGACAAGCAAGTGATTCCCTCAGACCTCGCTCTGGCGGCAGAGGTGGCCATCGCCACATGCCTTTGGCAGAGACTCAGAGGTAGGCAGCAGAGTGAGGTACTTCTCAGTGGAACAGGGGTGGCTTCCGGTGTGCCCCGGGTGGAAGACTGGGGAAGATGGGGGTGAGTGGGTGCTGTCTGGAAGCAGAGCCTCCAGTTTGACTGATATGGGTGCGTATTTGGCTTTCTTCATTGGTTTGGAGTTGGGTAAAACTTTTGGAAGCTAGCAGTTATTGACTAGGTGCTGACTGCTCTGAGCTGGTTGCTACAGAGGGCGTGCGCCAGAGTTCTGCTGTCATATATGGCTTGACCACCCTTGGTTTGTTTCTTCACTTTCCTCTTATTTAAGGGACCCAGTATAGCTTCTATCGCCAGTCTTTGCATAAGCACAATGTGTGTGGATCAGAGCCGGGGTATGTCAGGAAACATTGCAGCTGGGGGTGGGGTGGGGCTGAGCTGGGCTGAACCGGGCTTATCTAGGGAATATTTGGGACTGGCTGTGGATGTTGGGTGTTGAGGTGCAGAGAGGTTCAAGGACCAGAGAGTTTCCGGTCTCTATCAATACGTCAGTGACCATAGCATCTGCTGCTGGTCCTGGGGAACCTGGCAGAGCTGACCCTATGACACCACCCGTAGGCCCCAGTGTGCTAACAGCCCTGGGCTGGCATCCCCTTCAGAGGAGCCCCAGGCTCGGCAGACAGGAGCAGTTTACTTTTCCTTTCCTGTGGCCCATGCCCATGGGGTGAAGGTCACTTCTACCCTGAGCCCAGAAGGTCACTTCTACCCTGAGCCCAGCCTAGGTGAGCCTTGGCTTTGCCCAAGACTAGGGCGGGAGAGAATCCTGCAGAGGGGTCCAGAGCGAGCCCAACCTCTGGTGTCTGTAGGAGCAGGTGGCACTGACATCCCTGCACTGATGTGGTCGTGGCACACACCGGACACTTGCTGCTTTCTAGGCAGGTGTCCTGCATGCAGCCAGGTGCCTTGTCACCTTTGTCCACTGGACTGTGACCGCCTGTGACTGGAGTCACTCAGTGTTTGACCACGGGAAGTGGATCCTGGCACCTGGCAATCAATATTGCAGAAGTGACTGCCTCTTTGCATTTAAAATGGCATCCTTCAGTGGCAGGGACTGGTGGTGTCAGTGCAGATCTGTGCAAATGCGGGCCACTAAGCTGCCAGCAGGCTGGTGGGTAACAGTGGATTTCAGAGGAGACTACTGCCCAGGCTACTGAGCAGCAGGCCCTGTCCACTGCCTTTTTCCCTCTTCTGTCCCTACCAGGGTTGCTATGGGTCCCTGCCTTTCTTTATATTACTTCTCCTAGGAATACCTGGGGCATGTGGGCAGATTATACCTGCTCCTGAAATGAATAAAATTCTTGCTGCCTGTGTGATTTTCGCGAAATATTAGCTTAAGATTTTGATACCTTCCAAAATGTGAATTCATCTGGGATGATTTCCACTAAGCTATTTACACCTATAGTAAGAATGAGCACCAAAGCCCTTCCCAAGGGCAGATTTCCATACAGGAAGGCTGTGGAGGCGACAGGTTGGGTGTAGGGGGTGTGGATGAGGCTGGCGGGGCTTGAGACCTCAAGACACAATCTGTTCTGGCCTCATGGGTCAGTTGGTTTCCTGGCGGGGCAACTGGTCATCAGGAGGGGACCAGAGGGGAAGCTTAAGAAGTTTGGGGCACTATGTGTTGTCTTGTACGAAAGCAGCCTTCATTTGTTTCTTCTAAAAAACGCTCCCTTTTGGGGCCTGGGGGAGAAGGGTGTTGTGGGGAACAGGCTTGGGAACCTGCAGGCCTGTTGCCTCCACGGTGCTCTCCTGGGGTCCACGTGTACTTCTTGGCTGTATCTCCACAGACCCCTTCTGCTGCCAGCACTCACCATTGTATAAGACAAGGGGAATGAATCTGGCCTGGCTGCCATTTCTGTTTCCTGAAGTCTACAGCATCTCTCGCAGCCCACAGGCGACCTTCCCCCAGTTTTCATATTGGCATTTGTCACTGTCCAATATTCCATCTTAACATGGATATTTTATTTTTCTTGTAAATGTTTACCACTAGCACAATAACATAAGAGAAGCACCCACAGTGGACACGGTAGGTTTGAGTCTCATGCAGTTGCACTTGTAGTTTGGTGCTAAAGTTGCTATGAGGCACTCAAAGTGTGGAATTCTGGGGATGCTTTGGTTTCCATGTTGTTGTGATCTCTGCAGGAGCCTGTGTCCTGGGAGCCGGAAGCTCTTTGAAAACAGCATGAGGATGAGGCTGCTGGAGCAAGCGTGATCTCGGCACCAATGAGCAAATCTGGAGGCTCCCCAAGTCTCTGAGCACCCCATCTTAGAAAGCTGCATTCACAGCTCCACAACACGCATTGAAACCAAAGCCACGTGCTCCGAAAGTGAAGAGAAACAACCGGCTAGGCTATTTGATACGTAGAGATATAACCCCGGAAAGTCTATTCCCTTAAAAACAAGTGCCTGTCTTGCCCTTGGGTGACACACATTGAAGTGACTTGCCAACCTTTGAATGATTGCACAATTGTGGCAACACGTTAGAAGTTGGTGAACGGAGCTGAGGAAACTCCCTGCTGCTCTGAAGCCCCCCGTTCTGGAAGGCACAGCCTGACTTCACATGGAAAGCATTTCGGATGGCATAGAAGTGCTGCTTGGACCTGCTGCGTGGCTGACACATCCATGGCAGTGCTTCTAGTGGGGCTGCTGGTTCCTTGCCCACTGGCCCACATGGGGTCACTTGGAGAGTACTGTAGTCCCCGTGGATTAGGAGCTCTAGAGACAGTGCTCCTCCCCTCTCCACCTTGTGACCCAATGCTGCTAGTGGGTTCCCCACAGCCCAGCCCAATGTGAGCAAGGACTGCCTTCGGGCATGCTGCCAGCTCTTTCTGGCAGCCTTCAGCGGCCTCTGCTCCATCTTCCCTTTCCACCGCAGCCCGAGCCTTTGCCCTGACACCATAGACCAATGGCCTCTGGTCTGTCGCCGACGCCTGGGGCCCCTGGCCATCTTGTCACCTGCAGCCTCTGGCTCTCCCTCTCAGCACTGCTTCTCCACAGACAGATCTAATGGGCAAAGGTGTGTAGGTGGCTCAGTGTCTGAGCTTCTCTCCCTCCCACGGCCAGCCTTCCTGTGCTCCCTCCATGCAGCTCCCCGACCCCTGTAGGACCTGGTGGGAAGGTTGAGTGTACCAGAAGAGCCTGGAAAGAAGTGCTAGGTCACCAAAGGAAAGGGCCCGTGAGGGGACCTGGGTGGGAACAGCACCTCACTTCCAGGCCGGAGACTCCTACTCAGAATTTAATGGAAATGAAGTCTCCAAGAGCTCAGTGCATATGTCCATCCCTTTGCACAGACACCTGTACCCCAGCAGGAGAGAAAGGCCGGAATCCACCATCTGCCCTTAAGCATGGGGACAGTTGAATGGAAAGGCCTCAGATCTGCCCCCTTCTCACTGCTTGCTGTCCTGCACCGGGCGGGGTTGCTGTGGTTTAATTTTTCCCAGTGCTAACCCCGGTGGCAGCCTGAGCACCTCTGAAGGCCAGGACGCATCTGGCTCCACGGGACTCTGTGGTGGGAGAGCACTAGTGTCGCGTAACAGAATGATCCCGCAGCGCATTGGATTCAGATATTAATGGCTTTATTCTGACTTCCTGTTCTTATGCACATGTATCTCTTTTCCCTGTAGATCTTGTCTTTGGCTGGATGGCTACTTTGACTGCCAGATTCAAAGAGAAAAAGCCCATAAAATTCACAAATGCGCAGTCACATGTGTAGTTTTTGCTCAGCCGCATCTAGAGAATGACTTAAATGTGGGCACTGGGGCCCGTCTTTGCTTTTTGATTGTTTAAGACTCAGAAATGCCCAGATTTTCAGAGCATAGAATTGTCCCAATTCAAAGTATAATAGGAAGGGACTGGGAATTTGGTGAATGAAAATAATACCTCTCAATTTAATTTTTAAAACGTATGTTTCCTTTTTAATAAGAACTCTTACTATGTATGCATTAGTGAGGATGACATGATGTACCTCGGTTTACAGAGAGTTAAGTCTTTTGTTATGTTAACCTTCATGCTGTTTCTTTTCTCATCTTTTACAAATCCTAAATGAGAAAATCCCAACCTGCAATGATGGCTGTTGGGAAGGCCGTGGGCATCATTCCTGGTTGGGATTGGGTGGTATGAACGCCTCTGTCTGCACCCGTTATCCGGGGGCTTTGATGACATTGGTCACAGATCCTGTCACCAGATTGAATGTGGATTTGACGACTGCAGGAAGGTGCCTCCCAGGATTCCTGGGTCCCCTGGATGCTGGGTAGATGGGGCTGTGCCTCCCTATAGGACAAGTCTGAATGTTCCAGTTTTGGAAAATGGTGACTCAATTTGGTTGCCTTTGGATTTGAACAGTATTCTGTTGTGCTTGGTGTCTCTACTTAAATGTAGATTTAAAATATTTCCCCCTAAAATATATCATTTTTTTTATTCATAGTGCAATAAAGCATTGAGTGTTTGGAAAGACTCAAACTTCTGGGAGATAAGCTGTGCATCCTACAGTTTGGTCTTACTGAGAAATTTTTAATATTTCTTTCCTCAGCATCAAACATGTTGTATTTTAGTCCTAAAGGGATAGGTTAGACTCTTCAAAATACCAAATATATCCCTAAGGAAAGGTCACTTAAACACACCTTCTAAATGCAGGCAACATCTGAGGGTGGTGGTTCACGTCTGGAGTCCCAGCACTTTGAAAGCTAAGGTGGCAGAATTGCTTGAGCCCAGGAGTTTGAGACCAGCTTGAGCAACATAGAGAGACTCTGTATCTATAAAAGATAAAACAAATTAGCCAGGTGCAGTGGTGCACACCTGTAGTCCCAGCTGCTTGGAAGGCTGAAGTGGGAGGATTGCTCGAGCCCAGGAGTTTGAGGCTGTAGTGAGCTATGATTGCACCACTGCACTGTAGCCTGGGTGACAGAGCAAAACCCTGACTGTAAAAATATTTTTTTAAGTAATAAATAAGTAAATAAATTTCAGACCACGGTCATGAATGGCATTTTAGTGCCATGAAGGCAAGTTTTTGTTTCATCCTTCATGTCTAAACCTCAAACCCAGTGAGAACCTTGCTGCCCAGTGTGGGAAAATAACCCAGCTCTGCATGTATTTGCCCAGCACACTGTAAGTTGCACAATTTGCTTCCATGATTTGGTAATACTCACAATTTTTATTATTTTCATCAATCCTGAATCAAGACCAGAGGCCCCCAATTCCCTATTAGCAAAACCCCCACATGTAAATCAGGTTCCAGATGTGATCTGTTTGTCCCAACAGGGCTGATTTCTGTATTTGGTTTTGTAGTTCATATCATTGCTCACAGGATGATTATTCAATAGTTGTGAAAACTCTTTCTTGCAGCATAGCTGCTCAAGATGTCCCCCAACCATGGGCCACGGACGGCAGGCTGTGATCATGCCCATCCATCTTGTAGCTGGTCCAGGTGATGCCAGAGTCAGTCTGGGCTCTGTGTAGTATAAGACTTGGATCAACTTACTGCATCCAAAGACCCGCTAGGATGTTCACGTGACAACAATCGCCACTGATAGCATGTGACATCATAAGGGGCTTTTTCCAATAGCTTTTTATTCTAATTCCCTGACCATCATCTCTGTCATTCACTGGTGACCAGGTTTATAAGTGTCTTGGCAGGAATGTTCTTATTGGAGTCTTAGTTATTATTGCTATTTTTTTTTTTTTTTTTGAGACTGAGTTTCACTCTTGTCACCCAGACTGGAGTGCAATGGCACTATCTCGGCTCACTGCAACCTCCGCCTCCTGGGTTCAAGCGATTCTCCTGCGTCAGCCTCCTGAGTAGCTGGGATTACAGGCACACACCACCACACCTGGCTAATTTTTGCATTTTTAGTAGAGATGGGGTTTCACCATTTTGGTCAGACTGCTCTCGAACTCCTGACCTCAGGTGATCCACCCACCTTGGCCTCCCAAAGTGCAGGGATTACAGGCGTGAGCCACCGTGCCAAGCTCATTATTAATATTTATTATGTTGGAGTATTTTATTAACATTTTAAAAATTAAAAGATTTCCTAAAATATATAAGTATTTATTCAATATTAAAAACAATCAATATTAAAATTGTTTTACTTTTGAGTCATTGATCCATTTTGGGAGTTGGGGAGAGAATACAGCCCAACTATAACTAATATGCATATGATAAATGTACATAATACACAAATACTAGGAAAATATCTGAGGCAAGGTATGTGCACTATTGAATGTCATCTGAGAACTGACCAATGAGATTGTTCCAGTGCACTTACTTTAAGAACATACCAATTATGAAAATTTAATGAGAGTTCTATGAAAATCATAACCAATAAAGCATTTAAGATCTGTGAAATGTGTGTATGAAATAACTCCATCACTGTTTCATCTTTAACCACCAAACCATCACCTGATAGCTGTTCACCTGATAGCAGCAAGAACAAGCAGGACAACACACTCCACATTGGTGAGATGACATTAATCCTCCCGTAGCCTTTGTGGACGTTGATACTATCACCACTTATAGACAAGACCAGTGAGGATTGCTGGGGCCACGGAGCAGGGGAGGGCAGAGCATGCACACCCATAGTATGCTGCCTTCCTGTGGAAATCCTAGCGGATCTTAGGGACCTGGAGAGAAAGAAGCAGGGAAGAACTCTGGGAGATGAATTTCAAGGTGTCCTTGGACAAGTCCTTTCTTTATGGCTTGCGGGCAGACAAAGTACAGTGGATCAGCTCTGCTTCAGTGCAACCATAAATATGCCCCAGGTGTGGACTATACCCTGGCTGTCCACAAGCCCAAAGAGCAAACATCGTCTGAAAACTGAAAACATGTTTCTTCCTAAAAGTTCATGCAAGTTTGTTTTCCGTTGCATAACTTATCCTTGTGACTTGAATATTAAAATGTTTTAAATTACAGTAGATTAAAATGAGAGCTTTTAGAAAGTACCTTATATTCACCCTCACCCAGCACACGTCTGCTACTTTTGGGATAAAGGTGCCCATCTGTATAAGCCCTAAATTTGTAATCTCTAATTCTGTATCAGGGTTTCTTGAAGGTCAAAGAAAATCAATTCAACTTTCTTTTTAATATTATGGGAGTGGAATGGGTGGGAGAGGCCAACTTGTCCTGTGTGACTTTCTGCTGTGTCACTGAATATCCTAAATCTCAGGAACCCCTTAGTCCCAGCAAGCCTGGACAGTGGGTCAGCCTAGCAGAGGGCATCAGGAAAACCTGTCCCTGTATATGAGACAGGTTGAATCCTGTCCTGTGGTGGTTACCCCTGTGCTCAGTTCAGTGAGGGGGTGGAAGTTCTGTCTTCATTTTCCCAGTGCAGACGCACTAGGAGGTTATTTAGGAAGGCAGGCAGTCCATGAACGACACCTAGACCCACGCTGATGATAAGATGTGGGCCTAATGCAATGAATACATTGCTCATTTTTGAATTGAATAAATATAGTTCATTCTGGGCAAAGCTGCCTCTGTCATGCTGTCGGGGCCTATTAAAATTTGGATTATCACTTGTCTATGGCAGCTTTAACTTTTCCAGTTACCTGTTTCTAATATTTTAATGTTTTGCATTCATAAATCCACAGCTCTTGCCTACTCACGGTGGCTCCTGTCTTTTTTTGCATTCCCTGTCTGTCCTATTTAGATTATTTTAGCAACTCTTCACACTTCTGCCCTCTCTGTGTGTCCTTGCATGGATGAAGGAAGCCACCAGACATCGTGCCCTCAGCACGATCCCTTTCTTGGGCAAATGCGTGAGGATTATTCTGAACTCCGGGGAGGTCAGAATTCATCTACCACCCCAGTCTTCTTCTACCTCAATCTCATTTCCTCCCGAGAAATTAAATCTCTTCTTAGTTAACAAGCTAGTTAGAGTTTAGAGTTGTGGGTTTTTTTTTTTTTTTTTTTTTTTTTTTTTTTTTTTTTTTTTTTTTTTCCCTGGGTCTCCCTTATTTCTTTATTCAGATACGGGAATGAACTCAGGCAGGCACTGAGCTACCCCTCCTTCGCACCATCTCCAGCCTCACCCGTGAAAACTTGAAGCTCTACTCAGAGGTGGGAGACCATTTGGCGATCTTTTCGGTAAATACAGCAAAAGGGAGAAAAAAGAACAATAGCTAACGGATCTGACTCCTGCGTCCAAGCAGACAGTTTAACCCCCGGGTCACCGTGTTTGTATTTCACTTATTGGATTGTTAATAGATTTTCTTCATTTGTGCGAGACGTTGCGAATGATGTGCAGAGGCTGGCCGGTTCCTCCGGTGCTGGGACTCCAGGTCCACCTGTAAGGAGATGGCGTTAAAAGCTGCTGGAGTTGCTGCCTCCTGACAACATCCCAGCTGTAGACTAGCAATCGCAATCCTCGGGTGGCAGTTTTAATTATCGGCACCGCGATACCATCAGCAAGTGTGTAATTACGTGTCAGTTTCCTGGCTGTTGGGTATGAAAAGTGGATCCAGTGAAATGATGATTGTGGAAGCTGTAGACTCATATTTAAACAATTCAAAATGTGTAACTGGCAGTGTCATTAAACAGAGAGAGCCTGACCCCAGCTGTCACTTACTTTTCCTTATGCAGATTTGTTCGTGCTGTCTGTCAAAAGAACTCCATGGGCTGAAATGGGACAGAGGAAGGTGACATAATTCTCAGAGCAAAGAGGGCTGCTCTCCTTAACCCCACAGAGGCGTTCTTTTAGCCTAAACAAATACGACTGCTGAAATTGTAAATAAACCAAGACCATTACGGGAAATTATATAGACTTTTGCCGATGAATACACAAAGGCAGAATATCAAACAGACATCCCTTCTTAAAAAATGTGAATAAAACCTGCCCGATTGTCATGTACTTAAAGAAGAAGTACTGTGGTAATTGGGAGGGTTGATGTTTGAAGCAGAAAATTAAACGACCCTTTTAGTTTGAGATTAAAATTGTGGGTGGAAGATGAAGAAAAGGGGGGCTTATTTTGAAAACTGCTCAGTATCAACAGTGAGAAACATGAATGGATAAAAAAATACACAGATTTAAATAAACTTCACTATGGCTTAGATTATAAGTTGTTATGGCCTGAAATGCTTTGAATCCAATTGGGAAAACAGAAATACATATGTTAAATAAATGAAGGTAAAAATAGACATGATTGGCCTTCTTAGAAGGGTGGGTTAAGAAGTGAGAAATACTCAAATTTCTGCAAATGTAATTACATAGTTCTGCAGTCTACCAACTACACACTCCCGGCAGATGGGAGAACCATATATTTGCTCTCAAAAGCCTTCATTTTACCTGGCACGCTAAAAAAGACCTTGGTAACCAAGGGTTAAGTCTGCATGCATGCAAAAATACATGAAAGGCGAATTTATAAAATGAACTGTGGAGGTTAAGTGTAGGGGTTAAACTAACACAATGAACTGTGAACACAAAGAAAAATGTTTCTTTAATTTTTAAAATGTTTTCACTTCTCATAATAAACTGAACTTGCAGTTGCATACAAACAACATTATTTCATACCCCGAAGACACTGCAATTTAAAGCTTGTGGAACTCAAATTGATTCTAGAAGCAATGTTATAACTACAGAGGCGCTTTGGCAATTGTGATCTTCTGAAGGGCATCAAATCACACCTCTGGTAGCACATCTGAAAGTAAACACTTGCACACATGCACACATACAAGGTAGAAGGCATTTAAAACAGGGTCAACTTTGCATTTATTTCCTGTTTCAAAGGCAGTTACTGATTTTCTCACAGGCTAATAGAAGCCATATTAATTGCTATGGTACGTTCAGATTTGAAAGTAATAAATAGGCACATATTAAATCCTCTAAGGATTAATTTGTATTTTATCAGCTGTGAAAAGGGCAATTTTTTACATATCTAGACTTAAGAGGTAGCCTTATTAGGCGTTCATTGGAAAACAAATTCTGCATATATTTTCTATCAAGGTTTAAAAAATTCCACGTTTTTCCTCTCAAAAATGGTACAGTGCAACGAGGAAAGCAATTAGTGTTTATATACTGGACCAGCACCATTTTGGAATTTCCTGGCTTATCAATATTTGTATGGCTGGTTAAAGATTAGAAATGATAGGAAATGGCACACTTTTATGTACTTTATCATACTGGACACATAGGGACCTGGGTTTCAAACTGTGTCCTGTGCCCATTGCTTGAATTGTCAAGCTGTGTGGATGATTCTTTTTCCTCTATTGATAAGAAATGTCACTGGATACCCTCCCATATGTGGGTTGGCCATGGAGCAGGTTGTAGAAGGCAGTGTGTGTGTGGCCCAACACCCATTTTCCTTTATTGTTCACAGAGATGCCCGTGTCCTTAGGCGTTGGTCGCCGGTCAGTTGTGCTCTGCCTTCCTTGGGCATGGCTGGCTGCTCTCTAGCTCTCTATGTGGTCCTCTGGGAGGATCCCACTTTCTCTAGGTTAAGAATTTTAAAAAGAAAAAGTGGCACAGTAAACCCACACTTATGCCTATGCTTTTCTTTGGAAAAGGGATTTGTTTCAAATGTGCTTATATTTTTATGCAAGAATTGTTAAGTGGTCCGGTTAAATCAAGGAATCTGGAGAAAAAAAATATTGTCTTCTGCAATATGCTTCCTCAAATGGGTTGTCTTGTTTGACTTGAAAGTTCCCTAGGGAGAGCCCTCCCACAACTTCCTTTGGAAGTCCATTCTGCAATCTAATAGATCTTATTGTCAAATGCTTTGTTAAACTTTTACTAGAATATGTGTATTGCACTCAGCGTTGATGAATCTTGAAATTCTATCAGGGAGACACAATCAAATTGGTCTCCCATGACTTGTTCTCTGGTCGTTGTGGAATGGGTTCCCCTCTGCTTCTGGTATTTTTCAGGGAGTGGAGCAACGCATCCCCCTTTCCTCCACCTCGAAAGCCCCTGCATCCGCACTGTGTTCGTCAAGAGTAGGCTGTCGCTGGGAGCACAGCCGCTGGTTTCATTTTCAATTTTGAAAAACCATGCCACGTGAATTTAAACTTTTAGAGATTGCTCGTGCCTAACGTTTTGCTCTAGAAATTCTTAATTTGGGAAGTTGCATACAGTCACCGATGTTCAGCTTTGAAACTGGGCGGTTCAGCTCACATTTTCCTTTGTAGATGACTTTGTGCAACTGAGCTACTTTAAATGATTTTCTCCTGCATCTTAGCTTGCTTCTGAACTGAAAAAGTTTTCATTTGAAAACGAATAGCTACTCCTCATGGCCCTCCCAGAGATGCTGGCAGCTCTCCACAGACCCTCTCTCCTCTGGTAGCTCAGATGGCCTTTTGACTAATGAGGTGACCTTAAGAGAAGTACTTGCCTGAATGTTCCTTGTGACTAGCCGTGGTGGTGACAAGTGTGAATTGCATACAGAGCAAATGGTCTCAAACAGTTGCTGCTGATCTCACTGCCTTGCTAGTAAGTGTGTCCTGCTAGGCTCAGGACCCAGATAATTTATATTAGCATATATGAACGGGCTCCAAGCTAAGTGTTAACCCCCCATTATCACTTGTCACCACAGTTAATAGTTACCAAATACTGATGATTTTTGGCATAGGTATTTTACTGTCCTTTGTAAAGATAATCTAGGTTTAGAATTAATGAACTTAAGTTCTGTATCTTTGAGGCAAATTCCTACCAGTCTACAGAACAGGGCATGTGGCATGTTAGACCCTGGTAATTGTTCCCTATAAGATTATTCATTAAACAACATATTTAATGTGAACACACACACACACCCCCCCAAAGGAAGAACCTCTAACAGTTCCTACATAAGCACTAGGCTTTCTCAAAAGTCCCGTGGTTTCCAGACTTCTAGTCTTTAAAGTACAGCCAGCAATTTTAGTTCCACCCTGAGCTCATCAGAGAGGCAGAATCCCAGGACTCACCCGACCTCAGGTTGGAGATTCCAGGAGCATCACAGGGCCCACCTGATGTGGCCAGAGGGAGCACCAGGGTCTCTCCAATTTACAGGGCATCTCAGGCTGCAAACAGTTTGACCCTGGGGGCATTCAGAGGTCACCTTTTGGCTCAGCCTGGAAGCCTGAGGGGCACAACTGGGTGGCCTGGTGACCCAGAGTGGCTGACCACATCATGGTGAGCCACCATGCTGTTCCCTTGGGAAGGTGCATGGAGCTCGTAGGTGGAAGCATCTCTGAGAAACCCTCTCCTCTGACTGCCTCTGGAAGGCCCAGTGCTCTGGACTCATATTTCCCATCCTCTCATTTCCACTTCCTTTTGGCTTGGGCAGAATATTCAAGTTCATGGCCTCCCTGGCCTCCAGCTCTGTCTCCAACCCATCAGGCACATGTTCCCAGCACTCTTGGGAATGTGGCTCTTCCTGCATCCCTGGCAGGGGCAGGGGTAGAGGGAGACCAGGCTAATGGGGGTCTGCAGGGGCACTACCTACTTGGCTGCCTCTGGAAGCCTCAGTCCAAAAGCTGACTGCTGGAGGCACTCATCAGTGGCTGTATCACCTTAAATATTTCCCTCAAACTGAGAAATCAGCTTCATTATTATGCATTTCATTTCATTTCATTTTCTTAATATCCTTAATATTCTGTGGGAATATTCTTAATATTACAGATATGTGTGTGCGTGTGTGTGTGCTAAAGGATGTAATAATATCCTTAATAATCTTTGGAAATATTATTTCACCCTATTGGAGCAAAGAGTGGGTCATGATAAAACTTCCAGACTGGATGTACTCCCTTGGGTCTGTTGTCTTATTTCATAAATGTTACGAGAATCAGTACAACCACTGCATTTTAGAATGTCACCAGTGATGTCGCTAGAATGTCACTGGTGATCTAAAGTAATAGTTCAACCTTGTGAGCCAATCACTTTCAAAACCGTCTGTGAACTGCCAGCCACAAGGGCGGCGCTCTGTCACAGCAGCCTTCCACTAGCTGCAGGCCTCTAGGGCTCAGGAAATGCATGCTTTTAACTTTTGCAAGACTTGATAATCTCTCATATAAAATCATGTCATTATATGATGCAGCTGTGCATTGGATGCTTGTGTTTTGAGTTACATATTCTTTATTTCTGAATCAAATATGATATTTAGCGCCCACTCTATTTAATTGATGAAATAAAGTTGGATTCATTTGTGATGACTTGCATGCTTTCCTTCTTTCTTACTCCCCATGTTTTGAGCATCATACCGCGCAGTCCATCAGAGGACAGAGACAAATAACTACCTTCTGCAAGGACAAGGTGTGAGTTGAACTGAATTTTAAACACTACGCTTTATGATTGCAGTCAACATTTTTAAATATGGAGCAATTGCATGCCAAAATGACACAAGAAACACGCCTTCTAGAGATAAGCTATTGCATTTTTTGAGCAAGTGCAATATGTAGAGATAAATGTTTTCTTTTCGCCTAAACTTTACAAATTGTGTAAGCAAATAAAATAACTGTTATCCTGGAAATCACATTGTGGATATATATCACCGCCTAAATATTGCTGGAAGTTTTCTTTCCAATTGAGTGGCTCTTAGCTTTGTTGGTATTTTATAACTTACACCAACTTTGAAATTTTAGGTTTTTGTTGTTGTTGTTGACAAAGAAAATTCATGCTTCTCACCGTAAATTTCCAAAGTATAGAAAAGTATGAAGAAGACGCAGATGCCCCGAGTCCTACCTGTCTAAGGCTCTCGAATGAAGGGCTGTGTTTTTGGCTGACTTGATCAGCTTTTAAAGTTGTAAAAACAACGTCTGTTACTAGTACTGTTTCTGTTCACTCATCTTAAGATATTAGTAACTTTATTTTAAAAGCTTTCCATATGATCGATGAAGTGCCCAAGATTTGCTGGGAATGCCTTTATTCATACATCTTTAAAATTTACTGAAAGGCCTGCATTTAAGCTCTATATGAGTGCTGACACCATTTCTTATTTCATCAGGAACCTGTCTTCTTTTAGCCTGCATTCAGAGCTGATGTATCAGGACAGATGAAGTGGAGTGGAAGAGCTCAGGCCAACCCACTGGAGACAAGGTAGAAGCCACGCTGGTAGGACTAAGGTTGACAGCTCAGGATGTGGGAGCCATCGAGAGGAACCGGTGCACAGACTTCCATGGTAAACACAGCCGCAGCATGGTCGGCTAAGACAATGCACCTGAAGAGAATGCACCTGGTTGTGCACCTAAAAGCCTTCTCAGATAAGGATTCGCTGCTTATGTCTTGGCCTGTTGGTTTCGGGTGAGACTGGGTGGAGCTGTACCTGGTCAAAGACATTGGTTTCCTTTTCAAGGATGTTTAGAGAAGTGATTTGAATAAGAAGGACTCTTTACAAATGTTTAACCGTTTTTAATCGGCCAACCAAATTCTTTTTCATCAATTTTTGGCTTTTATTAAATCTGAGAACTCATATCCTAATGAAAAGAACTAAGTTCAAGGGAAGATGGTGCTGAAACTGTGTGTACAGGGAGAGGGCCTGTATGCAGAGGAAAAGGCCCAGCAGTGCCCGAGGCCCACATAGAGACTGGTTATAGGTGACTGTGTCCGCAATAATGGGAAGGACTGTGGGCCCGACTGCGGCTGCAGGGATGGCTTCCTAAGTATACAAAACCATCCGGGAAGTTCTCCACTTTCCCTCTGGCCATCTGGAGGTGCTCACCTGGCCTCAGCAAGGTGCACCGGGGAAGAACTGGCATCCGTACACAGTTTTCAGGGAAGTTAGGGATAGGGAGAGGGGCCTTGAGCACAAAACTCAAACCTTTCCTGGTTTCAGGAATAGGAGCCTGGCCGGGATCTTCAGCATGGAGCAGAAGATCAGGAATGCCAACCCCTGAGCAAGTGGAGTGGAGAATGGTCCCAGCCACTAGAGTGGCTGTGCTGCGGAGACACTGCCAGCTCCTCTATAGGAGCGGCAAGTGAGGGAACCGTAAGCATCTCCCCACCTTGCTGGCCATGACTTGGGGCTCTGTGTAGGTTAGAGCAGCAGGAGAGGCAAGAGGGTCGGGCTTAGGGTAGCAGGTGCAGGGGGACACAAGAAAATGGAAGGTGCGTTTGGAGAGCAGGACGCCCGACAACAGGACAAAGCCACTGGGCTTATGTAACCCAGAGCAAAGTGAGCTGCATGGCAGACTCAAGAAAGTCACTGAGGAGTAAACTGGAGGGATGCCTGCCATGTGTTACAGGAATATTTTTCATAGAAATAAGAACAATTTATTGAGAAAAGTTCGAGGCTGCTCCCACAATGTCTTCAAACCCATGAAGAATATAGATTTCTTCTACAATGAGTATGTAGTCAAAAGACGTCTATTAAAAATAACTTGTGGATTTGTTCCCCCCTCAGCCTCATATATTGTTCTCCTTCCTTCCAACCCTGAGTTCCAAGTCCAAGCTCGGCAGCTCAACCCACAGCCAGACACTTACAAACTTCCCTCAATCCTTCTGGCCCACTTCTCTATGGTTCCCAAGTTTAATTTTCTCAAAAGGAAAAATCAGTTCTAACATGTAGAAATGAGCTTCCCATCCACCCTCTAAGGGTGTCATTTAGGAATCCATTTAGCTAAAGTGATTTAGTCACTTACAAAAGTTTACTCCTAAAATTCTTGCATGGTTCCAGTCTCCTGCCTAGCACTTCAATCAATAACGTATTATTTCTTTCTCTAACCTCAGCCAGTGTTTCCCAGTTTTGAATTAGTTGTTAAGTCAAATTTTGGATTCGCAACCATCCATTTCCCCATCTACTTTTGACTTATGGGCACTGAGTACCCGGCAGTCCTGGGGAAAATCTTCGTCTATTTGGGGTGGATGGTTTAGGATAAACTTAACCCACCTATCTTCTTAGTCTTACTCTCAAACTCTGAACCATTCTGGTTTCTCTGCCCTGCACTTTCGGATTCCACAGTGTCTCTCTGATGGCAACCTGCACTCTGGCAAACCCTAACACTCTGTCTTCTGAAGGCCTTCCCGTCTGGGATGTCTTCTGCCAATTTCTTCCTCGCAACCAACTCTTTGTCTACTGCAGCTGCTGACTGTACTTCTTGGAGAATGACTGACAGAATTTAACGTGCTTCACAACCTGGGACAAGTTCCATCACTTCCGCTTCCTGATGGGGAACATGTAGAGAGGGGATTCTGGGATCCCTGCAGCTCCCCAAATTTGGATTCTCTGGTTCAGTTATGTTTCCATCACCTAAAAGTGGACATACTCCAAACACACACACCCCTCAAGCTCAGTTCTGCACAAGTTCTCTGCTTAAATCAGTCTTGACTCATAGTTAGTGATTGTTCTGTTAAGATATGATTTACTTTTAATTTCAAAATTTTGTGAAATAAATTTGATAAGCTGTCATGAAAGGTAACACCTTTTGTTATTTATAGTTCACTGATCTGAGCTTTTCTCTACCCTGCCTAAGACAGAAATATGTTTGTTTTTTGTTTTTTGTTTTTTTTTGGTGATTATTGCCATAAATCAAGCTAGCAATTTTTAAAAAGCAGGTGAATTAACTATTGGGTCACTGAAGAACGTGTGGAATAATGAAATAATGAGTGAGAGAAAGAAACATTGACACAGGGCAATATTTAGTCAGTATCCTCTTGGTTGCAAGTGACTGAGTTCCCAGCTATAACTCCTTACACCAAAGCAGGCGTTTAGTAGGTTTGGCCAAGGAATTGGCTGGATCAGAGGTTTAGCCTATGTCATCAGAAGTCTATCTGATCCATCTTTTTCATCTCCGGATTCTGTTTTCTTCTATGTTGGCTTCATTTGCAGGCAGGTTCTCCCCATGTTACAGAAAACATGGCCACTTGCACCGTGATCAAAGGGTGGTGATCTTAGTGAAAGGAGATCTTAGGTCTTAGAGACAACTGTGGCTCGGGGGCTGTGACTATGGCAGGACCAGTTACATGGTTGGGCAATGTGGAACTCTGATGGCTGGGCCTGGGTCAGAGGCCCTGCCACTGGGGAGAAAGGGTCAGCCCTCCTGGTGCCCCATGGAATGGACCCCACACAAATAAGGGCTTTGTTCTCAGAAGAAGGGCTGATGGGAAAACTTGCTGGGCAAACACCACCACAAAGATCTAGGACCAGGAGAGGAGTGGACTTCGTGCCTCTCAAGATGCTGAAACAAGAGCAGTACAAAGATTTCAACTCTACCTGTTTCTCATGTGAAGTGAAAGTGTTTAGTGACCCTGGTTTTGAATATTGTATCATCTCTATCTTGTGGCATGGATTTGCACATTTATTTGCCTAAATTCTAAAAAGACACTTGGTTGTATTATACCATATTTCACCTTGGCTAACAACATATATCCATCATCCTCTCATTTGATCTAGTCAATAAACAATAGGATATTTCATAATAACTCCTGAGAAAAATAATGAAATTGTTACATCTGCCATTACAGATTAAACATATTATTGTATTAACCCAACAAGTAAATTTCTCTGCCTTCTCAGGTTCATCTGGTATTAAATCAACATCAAGGTAAAGAATTCCTTAGCAAATCTCATTGGCTCAGGAGTGCTGCCAGCTACCCATACCTGTGCATGTGGTCACATGCATAAACACTCACACCCCGTTCACACCCCCATAAACACAGATAAACACACACACACCTGTACATGTGGACACATGCATAAACACACACACCCCTGTACACAGGGACGCATGCATAAACACACACACCTGTATATGGGGATGCATGCATACACACACACACACCTGTACACGGGGATGCATACATAAACACACACACACACACACATCGTACATGGGGATGCATGCATAAACACACACATCTGTACATGGGGACACATGCATAAACACACACACATGTACATGGGGATGCATGATAAACACACACACCTGTACACGGGGATGCATGTGTACACACACACACACATTGTACACGGGGATGCATGCATAAACACACACACACATTGTACATGGGGATGCATGCATAAACACACACACACATTGTACATGGGGATGCATGCATAAACACACACACACATTGTACACGGGGATGCATGCATAAACACACACACACACACACATCGTACATGGGGATGCATGCATAAACACACCTGTACATGGGGATGCATACATAAACACACACACATGTACATGGGGACACATGCATACAGAAGCACACCCCTGTGCACAGGGATGCATGTATAAACACGCACACTCCTGTACATGCATAACATGCATAACACACATACCCCTGTATACAGGGACGGATGCGTAGACACACACACACCTGCACTCCTATGTAAGTGAACCTTGAAATAGATTTGACAGTGTTTATATCTTCCTAACACATTTTGTTTCACAATCCTGTAATGCTGTGATTTTTTCCTCCTTTAAACAGAAGAGATGGGTTTCTCTTCCCCTGCCCGTGAGCTGGATTAATAGTTAATGATGGCTCGGGAGGAGGAACAAAGTCTGTGGGGTGTGATCAGAGATTAGTCTTTTAAAACACAGCTAAACATTTTGTCCTCGGTTTAGCTCCTCACTAGGCTCCCGCTGGGCCTCCTGCAGAGACCATGGTGCTGGAGTTCAGATCTGACTCCCTGCCCTGGGCAGCGGAGCCAAGATTCCTGGTGGCTGGGTGGACATGGCTGATGCCCAGGATGGACTGCCTTCTTGTGCTGGAGCCTTGGGCTGCCCCGATGGTGGCACGGGACGGAATTTTCAGGGGCTGTGCTTCACTCTCCTTCCTGAGAAGGCAGGCATGGGCCTGCAGATGAAGGCAGATCAGACAGGGTGGCCATGAGGATGTTGTCCTGGTGGCAAAGTCACTGGGGGAGCCCTGGGCAGGCCTCTGGCTAACTGAGGGCTTGGAGGAGAGGCATTAACTTTCCCGGGACAGGAACCCCATCTCTTCCTAGGAAGAGCGTATTGGCAGAAGCTGCGTGAAATAGGCCTGGAACCTGCAACCTGAAAGAACCCTGGAGGGCATTCAGGGCTTGGATGTGGACGTAGTGGTGCTCACAGTACTAGTGGGGCAGGGAGGCCGTGTGACTCATGTTCCTTCACTACTGGATTCCTTCAGACCTGGGCTCTGCAAAGGACATGGGACAGCTTCCAGGTAGTGAAGCCGAGGGTAGCAGAAGGTCTCTCCATCCTGGGTCTGAAATCCAGACAGAGGACTGGGCCACCATGTCATTGGTGAGCTTGTGACCAGCAGGAACGAGAGGACGGTGCCATCAGGCGCTATGGATTATTTGGTTACAAGCAAGAGAACCCAGTTCTGGCCCCTAAAGCACAAAGGGCCTTTTCTGGCAGGGAGCTGGTGGGAAGCTGGGATGAGCAAGAGCCAAGGCCTCCTCAGGGAACAAAAAACAGGAAGCTGGGGGCGCTCGCAGCAGGGCCCCTCAGACGCGGTGCAGGCACCACTGTTTCCAGGAGACAACTCCACAGCCTCTGTGTTTATATTCCTGGGAAGGAGGTTTGACTTTCTTCTGTGGGGAGGAGGTGATGCCCTTGAGGAAGTCAGTGCTGCTGGGAGGGCATGGAAGGCCAGCAGCTTGAAGCCCCTAGTGTCCATCCAGGGTACCTTTGAAATGCTTCCTTTCAGGTCCCTCTGGAAGGGATTATGTTTCCAGGGGTCCTTTGTTGTCATATTTCCCCCCCTGCATTTTGCTTTGGACTCACAGTAGGTGTGCCCTGAGCTGTGGAGTGTCCCCTCCTCATGGAGTACCCAGAACAAGGCCATTGACACAGCCCACTCCACTGGAGCCAGCATGGTGGCCTGGCCAGCCCTCATTTGCTGAAACACCAACACTGGTGTGGCCTGCTGATGCCTGGCTCATCAACGGGATGCCCTCCGCCTGTACCTTGCCACAACCAAGCTGACCTGGCCACAGAAAGGTGGCTGTGGGCCCAGAAGAAAGCCCCAGCAGGCCCATCTCATCTGTGGGCATAGACGCTGTCCAGCACAGCTCTTACAGGCTGGAACTTCAAAAAAGGCCGACATCCACTCCTTGCTGTCTTCGACACTGTTTACCACTTTCAAAGAGGAAAACATAAGGCCAGCAGCTGTGGGATGTGGGCTGAGCATTTTGGCATTCTCTGTTTCCTCCTCCATAAAATGAAGACTCTCAGACAAGGGGCAGGCACTGTACATTACTCATCCACCCACCCAACCACTCATTCACTCACACAACCACCCACCCATTAACTCACCCAGTCACCTACCCACCCACCTGTTAACTCACCTGCCCACTTACCCAGTCACCCACCTACCTAGCCATTAACTCACCAACTCACCCACCCACCCACCCATTAACTCACCCACCCATTAACTCACCCACCTACCCACCCATCAATTCACCCACCTACCCACCCATCCACCAATTAACACACCTACCCACCCACCCACCCATTAGCTCACCTACTCACACACCAACCCCCCCATTAACTCACCCACCCACCCACCCAGCCATTAGCTCACCTACTCACACACCAACCTGCCCATTAACTCACCCACTCACCTGCCCACTTACTCATCCAGTCATCCACCTACCCACTCATTCACCCAACCACCCACCCTTTAACTCACTCCCTCACCCACTCACCCACCCACCCAAGTACTCACTCATTCACCCAATCACTCACCCACCCACCCACTCACCCACCCAGCCACTCATTCACTCACCCACCCAATTAACTCACCCACCCACTCGCTCACTACTCACTTATTCACTCACTCATTCACCCACTCACTCATCATCACCCACTCACCCACTTATTTACTCACTCATTCACCTACCCACTCACTCATTCACCCAGCCACTAATTTACTCACCCACTTATTCACCCACTCACTCACCCACTCACCCATTCACTCGTTCACTCACTCACCCACTCATTCACTCACTCACTCATTCACTCACTCGCTCACCCACCCACTAATTCACTCACTCACTCACTCATTCACTCACTCACCCACCCACTCATTCACTCATTCACTCACTCACTCACTCACTCATTCACTCAACCACTCACTCATTCACTCACCCACTAATTCACTCAGTCACCCACTCATTCACTCACTCACTCACTCATTCACTCATTCACCCACTCACTCACCCACTCACCCATTCACTCACTCACTCACTCACTTACCCACTTACTCACTCATTCACTCATTCATTCACTCACTCACGCACTCATTCACTCACTCACCCACTTACCCACTCATTCACTCACTCACTCACTCACCCACTCAGCCATTCACTCACTCACCCACTCAGCCATTCACTCACTCACTCACTTACTCACCCACTTATTCACTCCCTCACCCACTCACCCACCCACCCAAGTACTCACTCATTCACTCACTCATTCACCCACTTACCCACTCTCATTCACTCATTCACTCACTCACTCACCCACTCATTCACTCACTCACTCACCTACTTACTCACCCACGCATTCACTCACCCACTCACTCACTCACCCACTCACTCATTCACCCACTCACTCACCCACTCACCCATTCACTCACTCACTCACTTACCCACTTACCCACTCATTCACTCACTCACTCATTCACCCACTCACTCACCCACTCAGTCATTCACTCATTCACTCACCCACTCACCCATTCACTCATTCACTCACTTGCTCACCCACTTACTCACCCACTCACTCACTCACTCACTCACCCATTCACTCATTCACTTACTCATTCACTCACCCACTCACCCATTCACTCACTCACTCACCTACTTACTCACTCACGCACTCACTCACTTATTCACCCACTCACTCACCCACTCACCCATTCACTCATTCACTCACTCATTCACCCACTTACTCACTCACTCATTCACTCACTCACTCACTCACCCACTTACTCACTCACTCATTCACCCACTCACTCACCCACTCACCCATTCACTCATGTACTCACTCATTCACCCACTTACTCACCTACTCATTCACTCACTCATTCATTCACTCACCCACTCATTCACTCACTCATTCACCCACATACTAATTCACTCACTCACTCACTCACTCACTCACTCACTCACTCTCTTCAGGTCTCCTCAGCACTTCTGGCAGAGTGTTATGGATAGAGGGATGGACTGAGGAAATTTGCAGGTTTATCAAGCAATCTAGTCCCACTGGAGAAGAAGAAATGCAAAACTCTGTTTCTGAGCAATAACAAATATAATTTAACTCCACTCACTGATTCAGTGGTTGGATAATTAACTAACATGACTTCTGGAGATACAGATTAAATAAAATAGACACAATCTATCAGATGTTATCATTGCACCTAAAATATATATGGAAGGATTTTGTTCCTGCCAACAGATTATGAAACAAGACAGATCTTAAATCACTGGCCTCTATTTGAACTTACAAATATTTTTAATTTTAAAAGTGTTTAAACTAGTAACTTTCATAAGTGAAGTTGTAACGGTTTGACAAAGTGGAGTAGTCACTGAGCTGGACAAATATTTTCCTAATGGTTTTGCTTTTTTCATTCCTTTAAATATCAAGTAATAATATTTTTAATGTTTTTGTAAACATGAGATGTTTTAATGCTTGAAAAATTGTATCTCATAAATAAGCTTTATTATCTGTCAAAAAGGATGAAAATATAACTTTACATTTCTGTTTTAAAGTAATTTTAGTGCCTATTAGCTATAAAGTAACAGTTATATATAATTTAGAGTATGTAGTCACTCGAAACAACTTGACATTTTCACACAAACACAGAACCGTAATCATAGTCTTGGGATTTCACTGGAAGTATGCACCACTACAGGATATTAAAATA
The DNA here is from genome assembly GCF_024542745.1 of Macaca thibetana thibetana. Lineage (NCBI taxonomy): Eukaryota > Metazoa > Chordata > Mammalia > Primates > Cercopithecidae > Macaca > Macaca thibetana. The sequence goes on along the minus strand of NC_065586.1, from coordinate 125,282,488 downwards.
ACTTATGGGGCACTGTAATTCTTGTTTTGTATTTGTCCAAGTAGTTGTGAAGCAGGCTATAAAGTAGTAAAATAAAAACCTAAGCTCCAACTCCAGCTAAGCTGCGTTCTTAAAGTTATAGTCGTCTTTTCAAATTAAGTGTGATTAACCTAGTTGACATTTCTTGGTGTCATCTTTGACTTTTTCTTTCTTAATGATAATTTCTGTTTTGGTGACAAATTCTATTTATCATAGCTTATTGTTTGAGGCAGTGTAATTGCTTCCCTAAGATAAAAACACTGATTGCGTGTAGTTGCAATTCTGCTCTTTAATTGACAAAGGGTACATTACTTGTTGCTTTTAAGGGGGTGTGGATATAAATAAATTTTTGCTTTGGCCAAAACAAACAAAAGCTGAATCCTTAATGGTGGTTTTGTCTACTGTTTTAATTTGAGTGTACAGATAAGAATCACTAGTTGAGCAGTGTGAAGCTGAAAATGTTTAGCAAATGGCAATGCATATGCAGAGTGTGTGTGGAAATGAAACTGAGTATTCAATCATATTCTGCTGGTTTAAATGACAGATAATTTGGAAACAGGCTGGTTTCAAGTATATCTTTGAGGGATCTATGAGAGGAGTATTTTGCAAATATTGTAAACCAGATGTAAGGACAATGTTTAACATACTTAAGAGAAAAAACCATTTACCGCGTCATTTATAGAGCTGACACATAATTACGCTTGCCTCATTAAAGCAGGCCCAACATTATCCTCTTTCTGGCAATGCATATCACTGTATGCCCTTGAATAGAATGAAAAGGCATTTCTTTAAAATATTCCTTAATTGTACTTTTGCATTAATTTTGATTGGCCTTTTGCCCATTGGTGAGGTCTCCCAGTATCATGTGAAGCAGTAACACAATAAATGAAAATTCATCCATAATAACGAGCTCTATAGTTAAATATTATTCCTGAGAGAAAGGCCAAGGAAAAAATAATTTTTGTGTGGTTGAAGATGGGCACCATTTATAATCTACATATTGCAATTAAAACCACTCAAGGATTTGACTTCCGTTAATTTTAATTGAAGTGGTATGCGGGTAGGGATTAGGTGAGTGCACAGATGTGCACAAAAATTAATATGAACCCGGAGAAATGTCTTTTCTCCATAAAAGGACTGACCAAATGTTCACAGACGGAATTTGAGAGGACCCTTATTGAATAAACCAGTAGGGCTCAGTTGGGTCATTTTGGTAGCAATTCCGTATATTTTATGTTGGAAAAGACATACCTCTTTCTTTTTCTTTATAAATTATTCTCAGGCCTGATTAGTTAATGTCTTTAATTTGCATCAGTGCACCTAAATGAAAGTAAAAACAAATTAGCCCAATAAATGTACTTTATAGATGATGGTTTAAGGAGGTCGACAATTCTCGGCTAACAGATATTAATTAGGAATATTAACCACCGATGCCTCTGGGGTCAGCTGAGATGCTGGGGACAAAAGCAAAATGGAAAAGAAAAGATGGGGACACAGTGTGAAGAGGTGCTTAGAACTTTTTGAATGGAAGAAGTAATGAGGAATTTGGAACTGCGAGATAAGAAAGCTCTAAAAAAACACCTCCGTGTAGTTCCTTCTGGTATTTCTGAAGACAAGCACAGTGAGTCTCACAACAGGTGTGCAATAAAATGTTTTGAATAAACAAAAAGATGAATTAATAAATTGCATTTTAAATTTTAACACAGATTTCTCAATACATTTAGATAAATGATACAGGAAAGTTCAAAAGCACACCACCTTAGATTTCAGTAATTTGTGATTTTACAGAATGATATCTCCTTCTCTGCAGAATTTCACATAAAAGAGGCAAAAACTGAAAATGAAAATAAAACCCCACAGTAGCCAACACGAAATGATTTTAATTCTTAAAGTGGATCTGATAAAATGTCAAAGATAGGGAAAAATGTTATCAAAAGCAAGTCTAACAAAGATTCTTATTAATCACTTTCTACAGGGAGACACATGTTACATCTCCCCTTCCTTATTTCTATAATTCATTCATAAAGCCAATAAAACACTGACCACAGAGGTAGGCCGTTTGTCTTGAGAAGCCTTCTGGGCCAGCACTTGGAATGACACCCAGGTTTGGGGGAGGATTTGAGGTCTGCCCTTTCCTTTTGTCAGGAGACCACCCTGCCTTTGACACTGGAAGAGTCCATTCGGCCTACAAGCAGGTAGCCTTACCTTGAAGAGATAATCTATGTTGTGCCAATAATTTTTTAAAATGTGATTTTTTCCTATGTTTTTAGACTACTTAAAACCCAACTGTTACCTCAGTCAGGGACACATTCATATTCAAAAAGAACAATATTGTCTAATAATAAAATTAAGCCCAAGACTTCTCTGGTTGCTGAGTTCCTCTTGCAGGCCTGGGGAAGGGGAGAAGGCTGTGGTTACATGTCAGTAACCTAAGACTCTGGGATAAACTTTCTCACTTCCTGGACAATGCTCTGGCTGTTGGGATAATTAACTTATCTGTTAAAGATTACATTTTCTCATCTCAAAATATAGGCAGTTCTGGTAAATCTAGAAATACTTGTCATAATTATAAAGAGTTTCAAATATCTCTTTTATGAATTTCACAATTCTCCCAAATTCTCGAGTTGAAATATTATTAACTTCGACATTGGGATCTCAGTCGATAGATCTGACACTGGCAAAGAGGATGAATTAAATTCCAAAGGGATCATGGAAGCTAGAAAAAAATCAAAAAATGGTACATAATTTCCACCCATATATTTTACTAATTGGATGAATGTTTTAATTTTCTCCCTGAAATTTTATTGTATAAAAATGACCTGATGGAGACTGTCCTGACTTTTCTGCCATCTGCCAGGACTTGTATAGTCTTTGTTTCAGAACTCCGGGAAACGAACAAACCAACTTCTTCCAAGCAAATCAGTAAATTCCAGTTCTGGATTAGGTAAATGTGGGAGATTTATAGGAAACTCAGGTCCCTAGTATAGCGGGCTCAACCATCTCTTAAAAGCTATGGTCCTTGGCACTTCCTTCTGAAGGGGATGCACCTGGTTGATGATGTCATGTCTTTGTTGTTCGTAACTCTAGAGTTGTAACAATACCCCTTTATGTCAAGTTAACATATCAGATTGTGAGTGAGAGTAATATTAGTGACAACTTCTCATCTGCTCTTACTTTTAGAAACAATCAGCTTTTGCAAACTTCTATCATTGATAATCTATGCACAGCTGCCCTCCCCATCCAACATGACAGGTTACTTTGTCACCAGATAGAACCCAGAGACACGTAATCAAGGGTCAGGTAAGCCCAGCCACGGTGCTAGGAAATTTACCCACATCATCTCTCGTCTTCATCCCAATTCTGCAAGGGAGGCAATATCATTTTTACTTTTTGATTAGAATATTGAAGAACAGAAAGACTCTTGTTTATGTGAATAATTTATTATGTTTCTTATTGTCTCTGGTCTAAAGATTCAGGCAAAACAATTATTCTGAAATTTAGTGCCAGCTCCTAAGAGACTTGTGCATTTTCTTTTCTCAGAAAAGAGGAGAATCACATAAGTACATGCTATTCTACTCTTCTTCTTTACTGTTGGAAATTCAGCTAAGTTTATTGTTCAATGGCAATGTCACAGTTAAGATAAGCTAGGTTGTGCTGCAGAAACAAACAGCCCCCAAATGTCAGAGTTGTTAAGCAACTAAGGTATATTTTTTGCTTACGCTAAATGCCCATCTGAGGTTGGCCAGGACCTAAGCTGACAAAGCAGCTCCTATCTGGAACATCGTCAGCTCTTGTGGCACAAAGGAAAAGAGGGCAGGGTGAGGCACAGATTCACTCGTAAAGCTTTTGTTGGGAGTGACACGTCACTTCTGCCGATATCCCGTTTGTCAAAGCAAGTTGTGTGACCACACTTAACTTAAAAGGATAACTCTTTGCATAGATGCGCACATTGAGTCGAGATGACAGTGTGTTGGGGGAAGGAAAGCAGCCCACGAGTGTGAGCTGGGATCCCAGCTCCTCCACCTGTAAGCTGTGTGATGTAGGGCAAATTTCTTCACCTCTCTGTGCTTCAGTTCCCTCACTTTTAAAATGGAAACCATCCTTGGACGTTCCTCCCAGCGTCCAGCCCAGAGTGCACACTCGCTCAATGGGAGCTCTGGGTCTTCACTGCTCAGGAAACCCAGTATGGCGGTGATTAATTTCCCTGCAAATGGGCTTCAGCAATCAGGGGGATGCTGAGCATTGGCCTGACAGGCATGCAGGTCACACAAACTGTTGTTTTCTGAAAAACTTCCAACTGACTTACAATTCCCAGAATTTTGTTGAGGTTAAGAGTATTTGGAAACTTGATGATAAAAAGTTGCCACAAAAATAAAATGTCATGTTTCTTTTCTGTATGTATAAAAGTAAACCATGTTCATTGTAAAACTTTTGAAAGTTAAAGAGAAGATAATAATGCCATTCAGAAATCTATTCTGAATGGTTTGGTGTCTTTTCAGTGCAGACTGTGGTCATTGCTTTACTATATTGAAATGATATTATTTGTTCTGTTTTGTAACCTGCCCTTGGTACTTGACAGTAAATTTGGACTATTTAACCATGTGAATGGATATTCTCAACATGAATCTAAAAGGCAGAATAGATTCTAGTCTATCAGAGTAAAGTAGCAAAATTCATTTAACTAGCCCCAATTGGACATTTAGGTCATGTAAAAATTTTTGCCATTACAAATATCATTGTGACGAACGTGAAGGTGCATAATTATTTGTAATTGCTTTTGCCTGTTCCCTCAGGAAGAATTCTTAGAAGTGGAATTCCCTGTTTAAAGGTTGTTCCCAATTTGAAACATTCTAGAAAATTGCATTTCTGAAAGATTACATATAAAATAATGCTCCTATCAGCAGTACGTGAAAGTGCCTATCTCCCTGTTGCCCACCCACACTGGGCATTTTGTGTTGGTTAAGTTTTGTAGACTTGATGTCATAGAAACAATGCTTTGTTGTTATTTTAATTTGCATTTCTTTGATTACTAAGAGGTAGAACTTTTTATTACCACGTGTTGTTGGCTATTTGGCTTTCTTCTCTGGTGAATCATTTGTTTCTGGCCTTGGACTCTTTTTCTTTTTCTTTTTTTTTTTTTTTTTGATACAGAGTCTTACTCTGTTGCCCAGGCTGGAGTGCAGTGGTGCAATCTTGGCTCACTGCAACCTCTGCCTCCCGGGTTCAAGCCATTCTCCTGCCTCAGCCTCCCAAGTAGCTCAGATTACAGGTGCTCGCCACCACACCTGGCTAATTTTTTTTTTTTTTAATTTTTAGTAGAAATTGGATTTCACCGTCTTCACCAGGCTGGTCTCGAACTCCTGACCTTGTGATCCACCCACCTTGGCCTCCCAAAGCCTTGGACTCTTTATCAATGAAGGTATTTATTTTTCTTGTATTAATTTTTTAAGAGTCTTTTATAGTTTAACAATATATTCTTACATACTTTGTGTTTGCTCTTATTATTTACTTTATCTCTTGTATAACATGAGCATGTGTTTAAAGTGATCACTGTCTATCTTTTCCTTTTGCTTCTGTGTTCCTACCTCTATCTTCTCCCAGGTTCAGATATTTATCTATATTTTCTTCTTCTTCTGTGTGTGTGTGTGTGTTTTTTTTTTTGTTTTTTTTTTGTATTTTACCTTTAAAAGAATCTATTATACATTAATTTTAATATTTTCTGAGAAGGGGAATTTGACTTAATTTTTTTTAGTTAGTCACTTGAACTTGAGCTGTTTATTGGATTACACTTTAACCGTTGCTTTGAAATATGACCTTTAACAGGCTAAATTTTTTTGAAATGTTGTAGGAGTTTATTTATTTATTTATTTTATTATACTTTGAGTTCTGGGATACATATGCAGAACATGCAGGTTTGTTACTTAGGTATAAACACGTGCCATGGTGGTTTGCTGCACCCATCAACCCGTCATCCACTGACAGGCCCTGTTGTGTGATGTTCCCCTCCCTGTGTCCCTGTATTCTCAATTAACAACATGCTAAATTCTTATACATGCTCCCACTAAGATTTTTAGTTTCTCCCATTCTTTTTTTAATTCTCCCATTCTTTCTCTTAGGTAATCAGATAGTCAGTGTCAGTTAGCAGTCTGGTTTGCATCTTTATCCATCTATCTAATCATTCATCCATTCACATATCCAGAATATACACATTTCGATACTGATCTTGTTTTGTCTTATAAAAACGGGATCACAATGCAACTCGATATTTTTAAAGTCACTTGTCCATAGATCAAGCGACTCCTTTGCCAGTGCCTTGCTGTCTCAGCTGTGGTGGCTTTATAGTTCATTTCCCCATCCAGAAACACAAGTCCCTCTCATTTCATTTCAGACACTTGCCAATTGTTCTTCTTCACTTATTTCCAAGGTTAATTTTAGAATCATTTTTATGAGAAAAAAATATCCTTTTTGGGGTACAAATGGAATTAAATTAAATGTATAAATTAGATTGGGAAGATTTGACATATTGTATTTCTGCTGTTATTGTTTCCTATTAATGGACATAATATGACTCTTGATCTTGTTTAAATACCGTTCTTTGGCTCTCAATAGATTTCGCAGTTAAATGTAAATATTTTTGTTAAAATCATTTTTTGATATTCTAACTTTTTCCTTTCTATTGTGAATGCAATCTCTATTATATTTTCTATCTTTTTATTTTTCTTATATAGGAAAAAATACTAATTTTTTAAACTTATTTTTATCTCATGATCTCTGACCTATATAGTTAGTTGTAATAGTTCTTCAGTTCATTACTTTATCTCCTATGACAGGTAATCCATGAATAATTATTTTTTTGACTCATATTTTCCAATATATATTCCTATTTTTTTCTGTACTAAATGAATTGAAAGATATCAGTGTTTCTGATTTTGTTTGAAATTTCTTTGGGATTTTATCACTAATTGCATGAGTGTACATGTTTATTATGTATACTAATAATTTTATTATGTACATGTTTATTACACACACTAATGCATTTAATGATAAAAGCCCAAAGAAATTTATATCCTTTTATTTTTGCATATGCAGTGCATTTTAAGGACATTTCTTGAAATAAATACATTATTTTTCTCTTTTGAGCTATTAATATAATTGATTACATACCAGATTTGCCAGAATTAAACCATCCTTGCCTTCCTGGAATAACTTTTATTTGGTCGTCTCTAAAATGTGTTCATTTTTCATCTCATTTAGATTTTCAAAGGTATTATCATAGGTGTCTACACAGAATGGTCTCTTACTGTTCCTTACATAGCCTTATTTGTAATTGTCTCCTTTCTCCTTCCAAAAGTCATGCATTGCTTTTTCTTTATTTTACTGGTGCTTCATATTTTCAATTTTTGTTATTAAATTAGAACAAATAAAACAATCTAAAATTATCTGAATAAAGAGTTTATTTTTCCCTAGTCCCTCTCCATTCTCCCATTCTTCCTTTTAGGTAATCAGATAATCAGTGTTATTTAACACTTTGGTTTGCATATCTATCCATCTATCTATCTATCTATCTATCTATCTATCTATCTATCTATCTCTCATTCACCCATTCATATATCCAGAATATACACCTTTGATATTGATCTTGTTTTGTCTTATAAAAATGAGATCTCAATGCAACTTGATATTTTTAAAGTAATGGTACATAGTGAATATCCCCCTGGGCTGATAAATAATATAAAACAACTGCTTAATATTCCATAATGTTTTATTATAGGATATTTCATTTAAGCTCTACTGATGGTTGATTCCAGTATTTTCTTTTTCAAATAATGTTGCACAATTATACAGATAAATACACATGCTGAAATTTTTATTGTATAGGGTAAATTTCTAAAGGAAAACATGCCTGGTTAAGAGAAAATAGGAATTTAACCTTTTATAGATAATGCTAGTTTATTTCATTTAAAGTTTGTAATGATTCATTCTCCTAACTGCACTGCATGAGAATGTCCTTTTCCTAATGTTCTTGCTAACACTGAATGTTACTGATATTAATAATTTGTGCTAGTGTGTAAAAAGAATGAGATCGCTTCACTGCTTCAATTTATATGTCCTTGACCACGTATTTATTGATAATTATTTGAATTTTCTTTTCTTTGAATTGTCAGTCTAGATGTCTATTTTTTTAGACTTGTTCTTTACTCTTCTACCTATACATTTGCAGAAGTTCTCAGTGATTTAGGGATACAGATATTTGTCTATTATATGGGTAGTCAGGAAGGTTATCGTTTCTACATTGTTTGTGGCATCACATGGCACACAGTTATTTAAAATATTTACAACGTGAGCTAACTCCCTTTTCCTGTATTCCTTTTGAGTTTTACTTGGGAAAGTTTCTCCAGCCTTACTGCTATTCAAATATTATCTTAAAATTGAGTTTAACATTTGATACAGGGGTTTATTATCAAATGAAAGTGGCCAAATCGATCTAGTCACCTCATATCATTGTTTGTTTGTTTGTTTGTTTGTTTTTGAGACAGAGTCTAGCTCTGTTGCTCAGGCTGGAGTGCAGTGGTATGATCTCAGCTCACTGCAACCTCTGCCTCCTGGGTTCAAGTGATTCTCCTGCCTCAGTCTTCCGAGTAGCTGGGATTACAGGCGCGCACCACCACACTCAGCTAATTTTTCTTTTTTAGTAGAGATGGGGTTTCACTATGTTGGCCGGGCTGGTCTTGAACTCCTGACCTCAAGTGATTTGCCTGCCTGGGCCTCCCAAAGTGCTGGGAATACAGGCATGAGCCATGGTACCTGCCCTCATCATATAATTTTTATTTAAATTTTAGGTGGATTAAAATTAAAAAAATAAAAATGGTATTGATAACAAACTAGGTTTGGACTTATTGTATTGATTTTTCTGTTTTAATTTATTGGTATCTTATTTAGTATACTAGGTATTTGCTCTGATTTCCTCTTGTTTCTAAGTGAAAGGATTAGTTCATCAGTTTTTATGTTTTGTTAATAAATAAGTTGATAGAATAATGAATTGCCCTCAGAATTGCTTCACCACCAACAACAAAAAAGCAACATAAGGCATAGCATTGTTTAGATTTGTTGCTTTAGAAAAAGCTGAAGAAGAGTGATCTGTAAATGTTTTTGCTTGTCATGCTTTTAGTCAACTCTACTATATTTTGTCACTGTATGTCTGTTACTCTCTTTTCTTCTTAATGTGAGTTCTGTTTATCCTTATGGTCACATTGTGACTTTTGATGGAAAAATTATTAATTAAATTCAATCCAGCTGAAAAAAATATTGCTTCACCAACAACATATAACTTGGCTGGTCCTATTTGTAAGACACAACTTTTTTTCCCTCTGACATCGTAAGACTCTGCTCCCAGTCTGGCACTGCATGTTCCAAAGGATGAGTTGGAGGCCATCTGTCATTGCTCTCTTATGTAGATAAACTCTGGTTTATCCAGAGAAAGGCAGGGTGTGCTTTCTTCCTCCTCCTTGCAATTTTTCATCATTTGCTGGAGGATATGTAAATATGCCTCTCACCTATGGCTTTTACATGAAACACTGTGAACTTTCTCAATCAGTAAGTTCACGACATTGTTGCTGTTTTAGTTAGAGAGGGTAATGTTTGATAACTTCTGTTCTTTGGAGGGACAAGAGAGCCCTTCTAGACCACCAGTTAATTTGTGTATGTTTAGACTGTTATCTGTGCTCACTTATCATGCTCTTTTCTTTCATCATTTTCATTTCTTTGTCTTTTTCTCTCTGTTCAAAAGAGAATCCCAAATACATATGCCATAGTCACGGTCATGTGTTCTGTGATTCACTGTCTACAACATGGCTTTAAATCCTGTTGCAGTTTTAACCTTTTGTATTCCTTTCTTTACTCATTTGTCTCTCTTTGTTCATCCTCTCATATGCTTATTTTTTAATTACTATTTTTTTTGACACCGAGTCTCACTCTGTTGCCCAGGCTGGAGTGCAGTGGCGTGGTCTCAGCTCACTGCAACCTCCACCTCCTGAGTTCAAGCAATTCTCCTGACTCAGCTTCCTGAGTAGCTGGGACTATAGGTGTGCGCCACCACACCCAGCTAATTTTTGTATTTTTAGTAGAGATGGGGTTTCACTATGTTGGCCAGGCTGGTTTTGAACTCCTGACCTCAGGTGATCCACTTGCCTCGGCCTCTCAAAGTACTGGGATTACAGGCATGAGCCACCATGCCCAGCCATATTCTTATTTTGTAAATCTTGTTGGTTTTAATTTCCTGTCCTCTTTCACTGGAGATGAGTTTGAGCTCTCGAGTATGCTGAATGAATTCCAGGGGCTCACTTCTAATTTGTGTTGTGGTTACCACCCAGAAGGATGCTCTTTCTCTAAGTTGAGAACAAGATTCATGTTGTCTTATTGTGTTGTGCTTTTAGAGTTGCCTCATGTTGTATTTCTTATTTATATTGCTCACTGAAACAAAAGGATGAAACAAAAGAAGAAAGAGCTCCCCGGTCTCAATGCTTCAGCTGCCCAGAAAAGTGGGTGGAGACAGGGACTTTTCTCCACTGGTGGAGGGAAGGTGGCTGGACTCAGGGTCCCACTGTGTCCTTAGGTACTAGGGGGCATCATTGAGCGCGTGTCTCTCTATGTTCACATGCACCATCTTCTCACCTAGTATGGTAAGTGAGCAAGGTGTGCGGAAACACTTCATCCCAGCTGGCATTGCACTAAGCATTTTTCCTGCGTCTGCTCCTGAGTTTGTAAACCAGGATCCCGTGTGCACCATGCGTCCCACACCTTGTTCTGTTATTTTCTGGAGATTTCTGACTTTTAACTCATATGAAATAGCCTTCTCTTCATGTGCTCTGGTTGGAGTGGATGGCGTGTTCTTCCAATGTGCTCCCAGCTTTCTACAGCCAGAATCTTTCTTGTGAACCACAACCTGAGTTTTTCACGAGGCAAAACCTAGATAAGGAGGTGTTGATTGATTATTGATTTTAAAAGTAGAGCTCCATTTGCCTCATATTTTGAGATTTACCCAGAGTCTGCCATTAAGCTCTTAATTCATCTTGATTTTCAGAAACGGTGTGGTGCTTTCAACATTTTTAAAGTTGCTTTGTAAGTATCTTCACAGATATACATCATTTATTTAACAAATAGTTTTGAAAACTCCTCATGTGCTAGTTTATGGGAATATAATCTTCTGAAAACAGGGTCAAAGATAGGTACAGGCTGTATCAGGTCTGCTAGTCAGGTGCTATTTCAAACCAGAAGAAAAAAATAGCTGTGTATTTAAAACACCTAGAACACTACCCAATACATAGCAGATGCAAAATAGATTTATCTTCTCTTCTACTCCACTCCTTTTGTCTTCATGTGAGGAAGGAAGGCTGGTGTTTTTTCCCTTTGGATGCTCATAACCAGAGAGGCAGAAGGAAGTGCGGTGTCTGTAGGACCATGTTGGCACTGGTGATGTGTAGGTGTTTCCAGGGCACACATTCGAATTCCAGTAACTGGTTATTCCACTGACTGTAGAAAACACCTACGTACCCATGCTGGATCGATCAATAAATCTGAAATCTTCATGAAAAACGGCAATAATTTTATGAATTTTTTTAGGAGGTAGAAGGGAAAACAAGCCAAACAATTCTGAATTTTAACATTAAAAAGTTTCAAGACAACAAAACCCAGAGTTAGTTTTATAAATAACAGACGAGTGTACCAGTCGAGTGGGTAGGTGCTGGGAACAGAAAAACACGCGGGCCCATTGTCAGCTGAAATCCGATAAGAGCATCCATGTTTTTAAAGATATGGTGTTGTAGTTCTTAAAGGCAGCAGTTAGATAAAGAAAAGGATGGAAGCAAGACCCAGTTCCCTTTGGGATTCCCGATGACAACGTAACAGATGACTCCAGATGACAATGTAAGAGGGGGAATGGAAAGAAATTATATTAACAAACTGTTGTTGATGGTTATAATAAGATTTAAGCAACCAAATAACCGAACCTGAAAGACCAACATATTTTTCAAGATGATTTAGAAGGATCCTAACATTGAGGATGTCAAAGGCTGCAATTACGTCTGAACTCATTTTGGGAATGGCTTCCTGGCATCAGCTGCACTGAGAGGGTTATAGCGTGTCTTGATGAGGGCATTTTAGCAAGCCACCGAAATTGGACTAAACTCCTCAAAATGCATTATTGTTATTTAGACGCATTTTCTCCATATTGTGATCACCAATTTGAATTAGATTTGCAATTTTTAAAAAATAATGGAGATTGCCAGTTTGAAAAAATTCAGTGTGCTTAAAAGGAATCACATTTAGACTGCTTGTGATTGTCCATAGGACAGACGCATCTACGCCATTTCAAATAACAACACAAAATAAGGAAGAATATTTAGAAAGCTTAAAAATATATTCATCTTAGATTTTAAGATTCAAAGACATTAGAAAACAAGAATGTCCAATTACATTACTTTCTGGCTATCATTTTTCCTTCACAAAATGGCTATATCTATATTAAATTCCTAAATTTAGGAAAAGCATGTATCTCTTATTTGCTTCGACGATAGCTTGAAAAATTCTTTCATTCTTAAGTCAGAAATGCTGCCTTGCCTTTGATTAATATCTATTCTCATCAGCCTTAAAAATGACAGGAATTATAAATTCCAAATATAGGGAGCTGCAGTGGCTCAGGCCTATTGTCCCGGCACATAAGGAGGAAAGGCTAGGCATTTGAGACCAGCCTGGGCAACACAGAAACCTCTCATTTATATAACCGAAAAATTCTGAATATATTTCTAGGGTTTATTAAGCTGTTCTAATTTATGAAATTAAATTTATTTGACATTCAATCTCTAACCATGTAGTTGTTGAAAATCAACTGTTTAGCTTAGGGTTTCTCATCTTTGGCACAATTGACATTTTGGACTAGATAATTCTTTGTTGCAGGGGCTGTCCTGTGCATTGTAAAATACTGAGCAGCTTCTCTGGTCCCTACCTACTAGATGCAAGTAGCATCACTCCCATCTCCAAGTGTATCAACAGAAATGTCACCAGGCATTGCCAAATGCACCCAGGAAGGACGAAACCACCCTGGTTGAGAACCACTGGGTTGACTCACTAATGCTTTCCATGGAGTTCACTTCTCATGGAGTCCATCCTCAGGACTTTCTTTTCCCCACTGCCTGAGTGTAAACAGTGTCTGAGGTTTGTGTCCTACTGTGTGGGGAGCCTTTTCAGACACTCTTTGCTGGGCAAAATATTTAACGATGCCGCTAATTTGATCTATAAGTCTGTACTGACGTAGATGAATTAATAAATAAATGAGGGGAAGAAGGACAGCTCTTCTTCATGGTTGACTGAAAAGTAGAAGAAACACTGGTGATTTTGCAATCATCATAGTAATGACTGGATTAGTCACGAATCCTCAAATGGATGCTAAATTTAAGTGCAACTTTTGAGACTTTTACTTGATATAATTTCCAACATATACAGAAGTTACAAAGAACTGCCGAATTTACCCAGTATTATTGATTGCTAACATTTTGCCCGATTCAACTCTGTCTTTCTGTCATACATATCTGTAGACATACATATACGCAAACACACACGCACACATGTGCATATATATATATATACCATTACATACACAACATATTCATACCCATGCATATATACAAGCATACATGAATACACACACACATATTTTTTCTGAATGCATTGAGAATAAGTGACAGATATCATGTTGCATTTATTCCAAAATGCTTTAAAAGTATATTTCTAAAAACAAGAAAATTATTTTACACAGTCACAGTAAAATTATGAGAAAGAATAACTTTAACATTGATGCATAGTCCATTTTTAAATTTCATCAAATGCACTAATAATGTTCTTTAGAGCCATACATATTTTCCCAGAAGTGGGTTCTAGTATCTCGATTCTAGCCTGGATAGTTCCTGAATTGTTTCGTAGCCTTTTAAAAAATCTTCTTGACCTTGATATTTTTGAAAAGTATAGACTAGTTATTTTGTACAATGTTCTTTGATCTGAGTTTGTGTGATATTTTCTGAATGCTTGGGTTCAGATTTTGCATTTTTGGCAGGAATATCACAGAAGCGACATGGTGCCCTTCCCAGTGCTTTGTATCAGGAGAAACCATGAGGTCACTTTGTTCCAGTATAGATGACAGTAACTTTGGCTACTTGGCTAGGGTGGGGTCTGCCAGATTTCTCCATCGTAAATTTACTGTTTCTCTGATAGTAATAAGTAATTTGTGGGAACATACTTTAAGACGGTGTCAATATCCTGTTTCTCATCAAAGTTTCGTCCATTGGTTTTAGCATCCATTTGAGGATTCATGCCTAATTCAATCATTACTATGATGATTACAAAATCACTAGCATTTCTTCTACTTGTCAATCAACTGTGAAGACGAGCTATCCTTCTTCCCCTCATTTATTTACTAATTCATCTATATCAGTACAGACTTATAGATCAATGAGTTTTAGTCTATTGCTATCACTGTAATTCTGTGGTTTGAATTGTCTGGGTTTGGCCAACAAGAGCCACTCCAAACTGGCTCTGTGTTGTATTGACATGTCTCCATCATTTTCTAAACACTTTCTGACTTTCTAGCACAAAAGCTCTTCCAGGCTCATCTTTTCTGGCTTGAGCCCTGGAATCGGCCATGTGTCCAAAGACCCCTAGCTCTTTTTAGTGAGCATGGGTATTTGAAAACCCCAGTATGGGTGCTCAGTGCTTTAGGTGATCAGTAAAATATATTCAAGCACAAGGTTGGGGATGCACCAGATACAAATCATCAGAAAGAAAATACAGGATTCAATGGGCCAGGGAGGGAAGTAATTTGGAAATTGATTATCCCTCGAATTTGCCTGATGAATTGCACGATGCAAATTCATTCACCTTCAGAGCTTCATTTGCAAGTCTACACAGTCTGGAGAAACTGGTTGTGCCCCGTTTCTCACAAGAGTTGACTTGGAAATAGTTTGACCAAGGAGCTGTGCCTTTCCGGTAGTGTTTGGAAAGCCATCACACTGGAGCCACCTTCTGTGCTGCTGAAAGGAGGAGTCGGTGGAGGCAGCAGAAATGACAAAGTGCAGGGCAGCCTGAGCCTCCCTTGCCCAGCTCGGAGCCCCTTGAAATTGGCACAGTGATTGACTTCTTTGGGGGCTCAAAGCGTGGAGGGGAGAGGCCCAGCAGGAGCGCGCGCCTCACTAATTGCATTACGATTGCATGAGATATTGCAAGGTTTACTATGAACTGTTGGCTTCAGAACACAGGCTGGTGAGCTCCGGGAGCAGTTGGCAGCAGGAGAGGAAAAAACGACAATCATTTGAAGAGTCAGCGCGGAACTGCCGCCAGAGCGTGCGCTCTTGGCCTGGCACTCCGACTTCTGGCTGAGGCGCGCGCTCAGCGGAAGAATCGCGCCGGTTAAAATGTTGGCAGGTTCCAGGAGGTATCTTCTCCTTCTTTTGTCTGGTTTTGATTGCAATAGTTTGGGAAGCTGGCAAACAGTTTGGTTTTGTTCTGAATATATTGGCTAGGAGCCTAAGCCATTTCTTTCTTTTTAAGCTATTTGAACTTGGACCAATCAGCTAGTTCATCAAGATAATTTATCAAGCCAGAACCACAATTAAAAATATTAAGCTTACAAAGCTGGTTTTTGATCTGGTTATTAAACCACCTATTACAAATGGCCAAACTAGCAGATAGACGTCTCTTTTTGAATGCTCTAGTTACGACACCTTCTTAGTTATTTCAGACTACTCGGTTGCTGATCCTTTTAGACGGCAGCCCTCGAGTTTCTAAATAAGAATTTAATTCAAGTTGACTAGGGAGTTTCCTAATGATCCCACAACTTTTCTCTAAGCTGGAGAACTATTTTGTATTACATCTCTAATAAATATACAGACAAACCCTCGTGCGCACCACTGGGAGAAGGGTTCTCTCTTAGGAGGGACGCAGTGTCGAGCTGGCTGTTCCTACACCCAGTTGAACACCTGCATGATCCCTGGCCACACGCCATCAAAAAATTCAGAATAGCTGATTTTTCAAACCCAAATGAATGTCTCATCTCATTTGGACATTCACCTCAGACCTTTAGAAATTATTGGAAAGCTAACAATGTTCATAGTGACTATAAATTTAATATTGAATCTAAGTTAGACTAATATTTTAAATGTTTATTATAAGATGCAAAGCCAAGATTGACTCCATCTGTGCAAAAATGTGAAGAAACTTGTGTGGGTTCATGATGACATTCTCTGATGACTTTGTGGATGGAAAAATATCTTAAGGTCTTGCCAACGAGCCAGATGCACTCTTGTTGGGTTTATGTACATTTTGGGAAAGAAAATAAAAATTCTGATTATTGCAAAAATGAGAAATAACAATTAAGTTGCTAAAACCTCAGATAAACATAATTTTATTGTAATTTATTCATTTATTTGAAATATCTAATCAGAAAAAAAGATAATTAACATCCCACATCTCTACAGCGATGGCCCAGGGATAAAGAAGTATAAAAATAGCACTGTACTGGGATCTAAAATGTGTGCTGTTAATACAAATGCAATACTCACATAAGAGTTCTTGATTACCTTAAGTTGATATTACCTCTTTAGCTATGTTACAACTGGCTCCAACTGAGTTAAAGAATTTTCTAGATGATCAATGCAGTAAACAGTTTGCCTCCAAAGAGAAAAAATGCCAACAAAATAATTGCCTCATGGCACTTTATGTCAATTATTTCATTTGTATTTAATTAAAAGCAGTCAAAACAGTTGGCTGAGGCATAAAAATTCCCTTAGCTCTATAGTTTTTAAATTGTCATAAGAGTGTTTTGTTGCCAGTTGTATAGTTGGCCTTTTGAAATAATCTGGAATCGATTTTACAAGCAAACCATTGGCTCTAATATTTCTGTTGTTATTTCTTTGGGGAGACAACTTCCTACAGTTATTCACTATGATTCATTAACATGGCGATATGGCCAGCATTAGAGGCAAGTTCTTACGTAGCCAGTGGCCACAGGTGGCCTCTGTAGAGGAGCAGTTTCAGGTGGATAGCCCATGACCCAGGTGAGCGTGTTGGCGTTGCCAAGACGATAATATGGCAAACTGAGGCAATTGAATATTGGAGAAGCATTAGATGAGAACTGAAGAGTTTCCTGTACTGACCACAGGAAAGGTGTGCTAGCTGCTTGAATAATTTTCACCAGTGTGAAAAACTGAATGCTTTCCTTGTTTATTAAAACTGATCTACTATTATAGTACTGAAAAGCTGAGGTGCTTTCCAACATGCTCTTTTCCTTTCCTTCATGTATTCCTCCTATATAAGAGATCACATTTTGTGTCAGCATAGGTAATGCTGTCTGCTGTGATGAATATCACCAAACTGTCAGTGGCTTCAGATAATGTGAGTTTCCTTGAACGAGTTCTAGCATTTTAGTCCTGGTAGTCTGTTAAAGGGACACTGGAAATTAACCCCATGCCCCAGCTGCAGAAGAACCCCCAAAACAATGGGGGGAAGGGCAGGCACTCAGAGGGACTCACCCTGAAGGGGTGGGAGTGATAAACCCAGCCATGTTTAGGTGTCCACTAGGGGCTGGGTGGGCAATTCTTGCTGTCTTGTAAGTTTTGTGATCCTTTGCCATTTTAAAAAAGTCCATACTAGAAGAGGAAATGATTTTAGAGCCTACAAATATTGCACCTATTTCTCAGGTGCAATATTAAGTAATCTGAAGTCATTTCAGGACAGATGTCTCTTTTTTCCCTCGTTACTTTGCCTTTTAAGAGTAGCTGCTTGAAATAGGCAAAGCACGTGTGTCACATGCATGCTGCCCACAGCATGCATGACCCTATAAGAGACCCTGCTCCAAACCTGTCCCTTCCTATCTGCCCTTCTCTAGACTCTGCCCCACTCCTCACTCCAGAAGGTCCACTCTCCCTGAGGAAAAGGAACTGGAGTTAAAATTTTGGTTTTATTAGAAATGTATGCATGTCTGACAGTACATTATGTAGTTTCGTTTAATCTTGAGTTTATAAAAATGGTATCATTCCACATGCAGTCTTCTGGGGCCAACTTTTTTTCACTCATGATTGTATTTCAAGATCCGTCTGTGTTGTAAGCAGTTGTGGTCCAGTCACGTCATTTCTGTGCACTGTTCCATTGTGTGAATATGCGTCTGTTTATAGGCCCCATTTTCCCACCCGTGGCCCGGAAGGCAGTCTGAGAGGTCACTTCCAGTTTGTCCAGCATGAGAAGTGCTGCTGTGGACATCCCTTGATGAGTCTCCTGTGCACTGTGGGAGAGTCTCCCTTGGCCCACATGCAGGCATGTGATGGCTGGGTCGTGAGGTCTTTTATCCATCATCCCCTCATGCCCCCTCTGATTTTCCTTTGCACCCAGTTTCTTCTCTTTTCTCCTGCCTCTGGTCTTCTGCTCCCCTGAGGCACTCATAGGAAGGGCTCAGGTCCTCCCTGGGGTCCTCCTTGGGGCATGGCTTCTTCCTCGTCTCCGGCTAGGAAGACAGTGCTGACACCAGTCAGGTCAGGGGCACTTAGTTCACATACTTGTGCTCGGGTCTGTTTTGTCTTCCAGGCTTACCCCAGACCCTCATGGGCTCCAGAGGCAGGGTGGACAGGAGGGCTCTGTGCCTTCTGCCTCCTGTTCACGAGCAAGACTTTCAAGGCAGGAAATTAGCTGGAAATGAGAGTAGCAGACAGAGAGCATAGATGTGTCACATTGGACACTCAGTGGAGCAGCCTGGGGAGAGGGAAGAGTTCTGATGGTAATGGGCTTCGTGTGTCATCATTGCAGAACTGATGGCTTTCACAATATTTCTTGTACAATTGAGAGAACTCTCAGTTCCACCAATGATGTGGGCATGGTCATAGTAGTAATAATAGTAGTAGCAGTGATAGCAACAGCAAACTCCGACGGAGCCCTTACTAGAGGCCATTACTGTGCTGCTTGTGCTTATACAGGTATGCCTTGTCAGTTGCACATCACTTTATTGAACTTCACAGACACTTTTTTTTTTTTTTTTTTTTTTAACAAATTGAAACTTGGTGGCAACCCCGAGTTCATCAAGTCTGTCGGTGCCATTTTTTAATATGTGGTCACTTCAAGTCTTTGTGTCACATTTTGGTAATTCTTATAATATTTCAAACTTGTTATGATTATGATGTCTGTTATGGTTATCTGTGATTGGTGACTTTTGATGTTACTATTGTAAATGTTTGGGGACATGGTGAACCATGCTTAAACAATATTGCAAACTGTATTAGTCTGTTCTCACGCTGCTAATAAAGACATACCCGAGACTGGGTAACTTATAAAGAAAAAGAGGTTTAGTGGATGCACAGTTGCGCATGGCTGGGGAGGCCCCACAATCATGGCAGGAGGTGGAAGGCACATCTTACATGGCAGCAACAGCAGGCAGGAGAAGTGCCAGCAGGGGAAATGCCAGATGCTTATACAACCAGCAGATCTCACGAGAACTCATTCACTATCATGAGAACAGTATGAGGGAAACTGCCCCCATGATTCAATTATCTCCACCTGGCCCTGCCCTTGACACCTGGGGATTATTACAATTCAAGGTGAGATTTGGGTGGGGATGCAGAACCAAACCAAACCATATCATAAACGTACTCAAAAACTGTGTATGTTGACTGCTCCACCAATCAGCCACTCCCCATCCTTTTTCCTCTCCCTGTGCCTCCCTTTTCCCTGAGACAAAACAATATTGAAATTAGATCAATAAATAACCCTGCAATGAGCTCTAAGTGTTCAAGTGAAAGGAAGAGTCACATATCTCTCACTTTAAATCAAAAGCTAGAAATGATTAAGCTGTGTGAGGAAGGGAAGGCATGTCTACTGCCAAGATAGGCTGAAAGCTGGGCCTCTTGTACCAAGTTGTGAACACAAAGAAAAAGTTCTTGAAGGAAATTAAAAGTGATACTCTAGTGAACAAAAAACATGGTAAGAAAGCAAAAAGAACCTTATTGTTAACATGGAAAATGTTTTAGTGGTCTGGATGGAAGATCAAACCAGCCATAACATTCCCATAGCCAAAGCTAAATCCAGAGGAAGGCCCTAACTCTCTTCAATTCTATACTGACTGAGAGAGGTGAGAAAGCTTCAGAAGAAAAGTTTGAAGTCAGCAGAGATTGGTTCATGAGATTTAAGGAAAGAAGTCACCTCCACAGCATAAAAGTACAAGGTGAAACAGAAGATGCTGATGGAGAAGCTGCAGCAAGTTATCCAGAAGATCCAGCTAAGAGCATTGAAGAAGGTGGCTACACTGAACAAGAGATTTTCAAGGTAGATGAAACAGCTTATACTGGAAGAAGATGCCATGTAGGTCTTATATAGTTAGAGAGGAAACCTCAGAGCCCAGCTTCAAAGCTTCAAAGTCCATACTGATTCTTTTGTTATGGGCTAAGGTAGCTGGTGACTTAAAATTGAAACCAAATCTCATTGATCATTCTAAAACTCCTAGAGCCCTTAAGAACCATGCTACTTCTACTCTGCCTGTGCTCTATAATTGGAAGAACAACGCCCAGATGGCAGAACATCTCTTTGTAGCATGGTTTACTGAAAATTTTAAGCCCACTATTGAGACCTACTGCTCAGAGAAAGATTCCTTTCAAAATATCACTGCTCAATGACAACGCACCTGATGACCCAAGAGCTCTAATGGAGACGTACAAAGAGATGAATGTTGTTTTCATGCCTGCTAACACAACATCCATTCCGCAGTCCATAAATTAAGGAGTAATTTTAACTATCAAATCTTATTATGTCAGAAATACATTTCATTAAAGCTATAGCTTCCATAGCCTGGACATCGTGATTGTCCTGATGCAGCTGGACAAAGTAAATTGAAAACCTGGAAAGGATTCAGTATTCTAGATGCCATTAAGGACATTCATGATTCATGGGAGGAGGTCAAAATATCAACATTGACAGGAGTTTGGAAGAAGTTGATTCCAACCCCCATGGATCACTATGAGGGGTTCAAGAATTCAGTGGAGGAAGTAGCTGCAGATGTGGTGGAAACAACAAGAAAAGTAGAATTAGAAATTACAGCCTGCAGATGTGGCTGAATTGCTGCAATCTCATAATAAAACTGGAAGGGATCAGGAGTTGTTTCTTATGGATAGATGGGCAAAGAAAGTGGTTTCTTAAGATAGAATATATATTTGGTGAAAATGCTGTGGACCTTGTTGAAATGACAACAGAGGATTTACAGTATTACATAAACTTAGTTGATAAAGCAGTGACAAGTTTTGAGAGACTTGGCTCCAGTTTTGAAAGAAGTTCTACCGTGGGTAAAACGCTATCAAGCAGCATTGCATGCTTCAGAAAAATCTTTCACGAAGGGGAGAGTCAATCAATGTGGCAAATTTCATTGCTGTCTATTTTAAGAAATTGCCGCAGTCACCCCACTTTCAACAACCACCATCCTAATTAGTCAGTAGACATCAACATCAAGGCAAGACTCAACTAGCAAAAAGATTATGACTTGCTGACAGCTCATGATCTTTCACATTTTTTAGCAATAAGGTATTTTTTTATTTTTTAGAGACAGGCTCTTCCTCAGTCACCCAGGCTGGAATGTAGCAGCATAATCACAGTTCATTATAGCCTAGAATTTCTGGGCCCAAGTGCTCCTCCTGCCTCAGCCTCCTGAGTTGCTGGGACTACAGGCATGCACCACCACTCCTGCCTAATTTTTTATTTTTATTTTTATTTTTTTGTAGAATTAGGTCCTTACTGTGTTTCCCAGGCTGATCTTGAACTCCTGGCCTCAAGTGATCCTCTTGCCTGGGCCTCCCAAGGTGCTAGGATTCCAGGCATGAACCACCATGCCCAATCTTAAAATATTTTTTAAATTCAGACATGTACATTTTTTTAGACATCACGATATTACACGCTTAACAGACCACGGTGTAGTGTAAACACAGCTTTATATGCACTGGGAAACCAAAAAATGCATGTGATCCGTCTTATTGTGATATCTGCTTTATGGCAGTGGTCTGGAAACGAACCCACAGCATCTCCTTGGTACACCTGTTGTGATGGTTAATATTGAGTGCCAACTTGATTGGATTGAAGGACGCAAAGTATTGTTCCTGGGTGTGTCTGTGAGGGTGTTGCCAGAGGAGATTAACATTTGAGTCAGTGGACTGGGAGAGGCAGACCCATCTTCAGTCTGGGGGGGGCACCATCCAATTAGCTGTTGGCGTGACCAGAATAAAGCAAGCAGAAGAACGCGGAAGGATTTGACTGGCTGAGTCCGGCCTTGAACTTTCTCCGTGCTAGATGCTTCCTGCCCTTGGACATCGGACTCCAAGTTCTTCAGGTTTTGAACTCTTGAGCTTACACCAGTGGTTTGCGAGGGCCTTCGGCCACAGACCGAAGGCTGCACTGTCGGCTTCCCTGCTGTTGAGGTTTTGGGGCTCAGACTGGCTTCCTTGCTCCTCAGCTTGCAGATGGCCTATTTTGGGACTTGTGATGGTGTGAGTCAATTCTCCTGGTAAACTGCCCTTCATCTATACATCTATCCTCTTAGTCCTGTCCCTTTAGAGGACCCTGACTAATACACCTGTGTATGAATTCTTTAACCTTGCAGCAGTCCTGTGAGGCAGGGACTACCAGTGTTCTCCCAGGGAAGTGGGCTACTGAGAGTGAGTAAGCCACCCACCCTCACGCAGCCTGTAAAGAGAAGGACCGGGATTCAGCCTTGGCTTTCTCCTTCATGGTCTGTACCCCCTGTCATGACCCCAATTGCCCCTCCTGCATTACTAACCGATCATACAGGTGTATTCATATTCATAGAGTCCAAAGAGATGCAAAGAACATGAGACACTGTCCGTGTCTTCAAGGGACTTAGAGCTAACAACCCAAAGCCCTACCTTTTGGTGGTAAATGAGACCTGCAGAAAACAGGATTCGTTCCTACAAAGGAAGAGGTGATGTTCCCCTCCTCGGCTGGCTGCTCAGCGTCAAAGAGGTCGTGGTGCTCCCTTCTCTGAAGGAGGGAGTGGGGTTTGAGTGAGCGAGTCCTGGACCCTTTCTGCTGTGGCTGGTCTCACCCAGAGAGACCCCCAGTGTGTCTCATGGATGGGCACCTCTCTTCCCCAGCTACCCTGCTCTGGGCAGAGTGCCTCAGATGACTTGAGTTATGTTTTCTTTGACCCCGCCAGCTTAGCTTGCAGGTCCCAAGTGTGTTTTAGGATCAAAGCAATTGCATGGGTTTGAAGCCATTTGAAAGTTTTCTGAATGATGTAACTTGCTCTTTTATCCACTTTAGGAAGGACATAGGTGTTTCCCTCTGCCTGAGAAATGTTTCCGAGACATTTTTCCTCCAAGGGAACTAACTAAATCCCCAGGAATGCATGGAAACAAAGGAAAAAAAAGACTCAGAAAACAAGATGGTGTATGGAAATTTTTTAGAACTACTCAAAGACAGTAATAAAACTTTAGAGAGCTGTAGACTTGGCGGCAACATGAGGGCACCATTCATGGCAAACCTGGCACCTGACATAGAGGAAATTTCAATCAACTTAGCTGAAGTCACCTGCATTTTCTACCCCATATTCATCCCATATTTATTTGGAGTGCTTTTTGCTTTTTGGTACCCTTTCTGCAATGCTTCTTGCGTAGAGATTTCAACACAATTTTCAAAAAAAATTCATTAAGTAAATGAATAAAATTAAAATTAAAAAGAAGCTAACATTTCCAGTTCCTGAATGCACACAGTGGTGAACAATGGTTTAGTCACAAGATGTCCCCGATTACAACTTTGAAAGTGGTCCTAGGAAGACTCTCTTTCTTTTCTTCCCTCCATACTACACTCCATGGCACAGGCAGAGAAACAAACTGTCTTTCCCTTTCAGTTTCTTATAAAGGTATGATGTGCAAGTTTTTCTTGTTATAAGTCAACTTAAGTAGGCATCTGTATTTTTAGATATTTATGTAAGAGTGATCATAATTTTTACCCCACTCCAAACACCACTAATACCTCCCAATTGTAGAAATATTAAGTTCTGCTATCATTTCCAGTTTGTTCAGCTGGAGACATTTAATTTTAATTTTTTCCAATGTCTTGAACTTCCAACAG
Organism: Macaca thibetana thibetana; assembly: GCF_024542745.1. Taxonomy (NCBI): domain Eukaryota; kingdom Metazoa; phylum Chordata; class Mammalia; order Primates; family Cercopithecidae; genus Macaca; species Macaca thibetana. Next base: position 125,258,317 of record NC_065586.1, on the reverse strand, counting down.
TTTGGCTATCCATTTAAAAGTATCCATTAGCACAGCAGAGGGGACACTGTTTCATTAACAGCAGGCCACAGCTGAGATTGTGCCCAGGCTGCCCGTCCAGGCCATGCCTAAATGATGATTTCGTGCCATCTTCCTGTGAGTTCACACCGAATTATGTATCTCTGCTCATGAAGCTTTTAGCAACTGAATGTCTATGGCCTCTTGATTTTTAACGCAGCTAGTTCAAACCATCACAATCTTTGCAAGTCATTTGTAATATATTTATAGGAAGCTATCATTCCATAGTGTTCTGAATTTCCTGCTTAGGATGCAATGGCAAAAGTCATTAAACATTAGCAGTAATAGTATTTTCACTGTAATAAAGTGTTAATTACTTCCACATGTTAATGGAGTTGGGGGAGGGAGTTTTTGCTATTGTTACTCTGCCTAAAATAATTTCCATGTGATAATTTTCCAGGATATCAAAAACTGAATAATTATGCACTAATTAAGAAAGTAGGGCCTGCTCTAGGAGTTAAGACTGCATTAATTTTAATGTTTTTACAGTCCTTTAATTGGAGAAAGGGCTGTAAATTGGGAGCTGAAGCACTGTTCCTCCTTAAGTAGGCCTGCCTTTGCAATCTGCCTCCTATATACGGCAACCCAAGGTCAACACAAGTTTGCAAAATCCCTCTGCTCTTCATACGAAATGTATTGGTGGTGAAGCGTGCATCGATCACTCTGACAAGCATTTAACTCTCCAAGAGCACATGCTCTCACTTCTTAAATTATTAATTGCATTAAATACATTTTCATATTGTGGACGGTTGGCTACAAACTGTTTCTTGGTAGGGAGGTGCTGTCTCCCCACAGTGGGGACGACTCACCTTCTGTTGCTACAAAGGACTCAGTGGTAGGTTGGCGGGGCTTGCAGAGGAGCATGTCTGTCAACCCAGGGTTGTCCAAAGGAAGCAACCTCGGTAGTAGCGGTGTTCTTTTTATGGCTTGCAAAGTTGTCTCCTTATCGTGTCTGCATCCTCTTCCTTGGTTGGCCCTGCTACCTTGAGGCCAGTGCTCAGATGAGGAAGAGATTGTCTTTCCTTATGGACCCTCTGTGGGGATCTTCACTCAATGTCCCATCAAAAACAGCTCCTGCCTTATTAATATTGTGTCAGGAAAGTGGCAAAGAGAGCTGGGCATTCATAGGGGACCCAGTTTATGAATAAAAGTCGGATTCGGGGCATCATAATGATCTTTTAGGAGTCCTAATGTGATGTCTCATACAGGCATTTATATTTTGAGTAGCTGCATTGTGCTAGACACTGCAGCAGGGAAAAATCCACATCACAAATTGGGCAGATTAAGTACTGGCATCAGCCTATCATTGCAGAAATAAGCTGTGGGAGTCGGCCTGCCCAGGGCATGTGCGACCTTGAGTGTGAAACCACCCTTACCCTTAAAGTTGGAGTCAGAGTTGGGCTGGTGCAGGACACGCTGACAGAATCAACAGCAAGGTAGCTCAGGGTCCTGAAATTGGAGGGGGATAAGGACCCAGGCTAGGAGGAGCAGGTTGGAGGGAGGGTTCTGGATTCACTGACTGTGATCCTCAGACAAGTCACAGGGCGCTGCAGGTGTGGCCTGCCGGTTCCAAGTCCTGTTGTCTGCCTTCTTAAGGGGCTACTCTTTGCCTGTCTGAAAGCATCTTTGTTTTCAGGCTGTCATTTGGCTGATGAAGTCCAAGAAGGTGATAATGACAGATCCAGGTTCACACTTCTGTCTTATTACTAACTTGGAAAATTAGCATGTTGGAATGCACTCCCTAGGTTTGTCCACTATGGATTTGTGTTGGGGACGTCATTGAAATTCTGGAATGCAGAGTCTCCACAAAGACCTGAATGATTTCGGGGCAACGGGAGTGCTGAGCAGAAGCATTTGACTGGAAGTTTGTTGGGTTTAGGGTGGGTGAGAGTTTGCAATGGTGTCATGGATGCCATTGTCCAGCTTGGAGCCAGGGGGTCTTTTTAGCAGGTTCCCCCTGAGGAAGAGGGAAACAGCATATCATAGTGGCTGTAATCTGGTGGGGCTGGGCCCAAGTACTGTGTGGAGGCCCAAGTCACTGACATTATTTCTTAATGTTCTTCTTAATGTTGAATTTTGATTTTGACCATCGGGTCATCTAATTGACTCAAGGAAAGTTTCTTTCTTCCCCCCCCCCCCCCCCCGAAAGTAGAATGTACATTTCTCACTTACAGTGGCTTTTAAGGGATGTAGTACAACTGCCAAATGTGGACAAGATGACATTGTCTCTTTCTGAAAATCTGGGTCCCACAGGAGAAGCCTAGTTGGTCTGTGGATACTGGCAAGGCTGCTTAGGGCCCTCATCCACAGGGGTGGGAATCAGTTCCTCTGAATGTATGAAAAATGGAATCTTTTGCTCCAAGGAGCCACATCCCAAGTTTACACCAAAACTTCCAGCAATATCAGTTTGGTCCTCCCATGGGGTGTCTTCACCAACTTTGACACAGGACTTTGGGATCAAACATTCCAGATGGCATTCATTCATTCATTCATTCATTCATTCACTCACCACATTCAACAAATAGGTACAGAGTGTTTGCTGTGCACCAGGGATTGGTGTAGGTGCTGGGATACCAAAGCGAACAAAGTAAAGAGTATGAGGTCACAGGAGGGAAGCAAGGCAGATGTCCAGTACAAAGCAGCAAGACTGAAAGTCTCCAGGAGGCACATGCAGTATGGGCAAGGGGGAGCAAGGAGGAAATGAAGTCAGGAGGTAATGGAAGGGCCTGATTGTCCAGGGCCTGTGGGCATCGGTCAGAAAATTGATCATAAGGTGTGTTGAGATGAGATGGTAGAGGGCGGGGGTAACAGCTCCAGGAGACCCCTTCACTAGTCCAGATGAGAGAATGGTGGCTTGAATGGGGTGGGTGGGATGGAGGCATAAGAAGGGGTCCGATTTTGGGTCTGTTGTGGGAATCAGGCCAAGTGAGTGTTTTGGTGGATCAGACATCAAGTGTGAGAGTAAAGAGGAGAAAGAGGCCACCCATGGTTGGCAGCTGGAAGGGAATATTGGCCACTTGCTGAGATGAAGAAAGTGCTGGAGGGTCTAGCTGGGGAAGGGGAATGGGCAGCTGTGTTTTAGACATGTTAGGTTTTAATGCTCATTGGATAATGAGTGGAGATGTCAGCCAAGCTGCTGGCTATTGAGCCTGAAGCTCGGACTGTCAGAGGTCAAGTGTCTCTTAATGTTCTCCACAAAAATTTGCTTCTGTCTTACACTTACTGTCTTTTTTGAGGACTCTTACCCTTCTGTAGTCAGCTGAGTATCTTGTCTTGGAATGCTTGAAGATAAATATCTGAGTGGAAAATAAAGCACTCCCTGTATAATTGGCAATTTAGGTTCAGATTAAGGTAACTTTCCCCCAAATAGAGAAATTCATTAACCAGACAAGCACACTTGTCTTCCAGATGGGCAAGATAACACAAGGCTTCCTTACATGCACAGTTAATATTGCACTTTGAACACCTGGTTAATGATCCTGTCCAGCTCCTGAGCACTCACCTCACTGGTTGTCTACAATGGTTCTTACCTGCCATGTTCATTTGGGTGCCTATAAACAGCATTTTGACAGTACATTCCTAGAAGGCAAGGATCAGGTGACATGAACTGCTATTGTCTCCTTTCCAGTGTCTGCCATAGTGCCCTATGAACAGTGTGTAATAAATGGTTGGTTGGTTGGGTAGATGAATGAATAAATGACTGTAGTAATTAAAATATAGAGTGACAGGGTTTGGCTCTGCGTCCCCACCCAAATCTCATCTCGAGTTGTAATCCCCATGTGTCAAGGGAGTGACCTGGTGGGAGGTGATTGGATCATGGGGGTGGTTTACCCCATGCTGTTCTCATGATAATTAGTTCTCAAGAGATCTGATGATTTGTAAGTGTTTAGAAGTTCCTCCTTCACTCACTCTTTCCTGCTGCCTTGTGAAGAAGGGACTTGCTTCCCCTTCACCGTCTACCATGATTGTAAGTTTCCTGAGTTTCCCCAGCAGAACTGTGAGTCAAACCTTTTTCTTCATAAATTACCCAGTCTCGGGCAGTTATTTACAGCAGTGTGAAAATGGACTAATACATAGAGGAAGACTTTGTCCTCATGGAAGAAGAAGAAAAATAAGCGTGTGCTTTTAATTCTGCTTAGCAAAAACTCCACTCATAATTCAAGGCTTTTTTTGGTTTTAGAGTCAATGGAAAGAAAATAGGAAGTAAATGTACTAAAGAGAATATGTGGTTTGGGGTTTGGCAGTCTGGGTTCTAATGTGACAGTTGACCTGAAAGATCTATTAAAGGTTTAAATGACTGTATTTACAGTATGAAGACAGAGACAGAAAATGAGAGAGAGAGAGAGAGAGGTGAACACTGCAAAGTTATATAATAAAGAGCAGAAGGATGATGATAAAGAAGCACCAGGTGACATAACTCCATCTTTAGCTGGATTCACCAGTGAGAGCGTTAATTTTTTTAAATGCACCTCTGGTGCACAGAATTGTTTTAGTACTGGTCCTTGGTTTATTAATCTCTGTCATCATTCGACCATGCACAGCCCTATTTTACATATGCATGTATTAATAATGTAATGAACACCCATAAACCCACAACTGACTGGAGACCTAGACTCTAGATGAATGATAATGGCAGTCTCTGTGTGTGTCTAGTCTCCTGAGTGTGGCCACCCTGGTTTACCATGTTGTGGGGGTGCATTTACTGGCAGTGCCCCTTTGACTCCCCAGAGGGTCCCATTTTGGATGATGCACTTTACAGTCATGCATTCATCCTCACCCTTGCTTTCTCTACCCTGATGTGCCACTACTTTGAATTACATGTTTAACCTTTCTTTGCTTTTCTACAATTTTTTTCAACAACAAGTTTTCTACTGCATCCTGGTTTATTAATTTTTTTCAAGGCAGTAGAGAAAGGGAATTCAAAGAATAAAAAGCATTAGAAAATGTTTCTGTGCTCCCGTAACAAGTGGGAGTATTGCTGGAAGTGAAAAATTTCCAGGTGATGGTCCCCCTGATGTGCCATTTAGTGGAGTGCCTTTTTACATTACATACTGACATGATAACTGATCATAGCTCCAAAAGAAGAGCTATCAAAACCAATCTGAGATGATGATGTGTTGGAGCCCACTGCACGAGCTGTGCCAGCTCCCTCTTCCTGTCACCCCCCGGTGGCTCGGATTGCTCAGCACCGAGCGTCAGTGCTACCTCCAGGAAAGATGAGTCAGGCTTCGGGTGGTGACATACGTGGTAAGGCAGCTGGCAGCCTAGAAATGAAGACTAAATAACAATCAAGAAGAGAGCAATTAGAAATAGTAGTCATGTGGGTCACTGGCGAGTCTTCCTCAAATCGGGAGTCAGGAAGTGTTAACCAAGAGTTCTGTGTGCCCCGTGTTAAATACATGTTAGTTTCTGTTGCTGTGTACCAGGGATTCTCATTTTGGAGAATGATAACCTAACACGTATTTGATTTCGGTCTCCACAGGAGTCCAGAAAGGGAGAGAGTGGAGCTAGAGTGGCTTCTGAGTGGGTAGGAATACTCATGACCTTGGCAGAACAGAGAGAGCCCGGTCCACAGAGGGGCTGCGCCGTGCCTCCCCTGTTGGGGAGAGAGGGAGTGGCTGCTGGCAGGAACTCTCTGTCTCTCTTGCTAGACCCTGGCTCAGCCTCAGGACTTCTGCAATTTGTCTGTGTGGAGTCATCCACATCGGAGCCAACTGAGTGTCTGACTTAGTCGGTGGAGGGGGCGGGGGGGTGGCGGGATTCTTTCTGAAATTTGAAAGGTTCAGCATAAGTTTCTGAGATCTGTATTTTCTGGGATTCTTGGACATCCTTGGGAAGCATCTTTTGTTGCATAACATGCCAGGATGGAGAGAAACATCAATGCCAGTGCACTGTTGTAATGTCCTAGCGAATTTTTACTGAGTGCTACTAAATGCCAGGCTTGAGATCTGAAACCTGGCAAGATCCAATCTGCCCCCAGGATGGAGGTGGGGATGGCCTGCTAGACACAAACGGAAATGGCTCACTGTGCTACTGCTGTGCTGTCACCAGGATGCAACGGGCACATTGTTTTGCCTGGGGAGAGAGAAAGGGAGTCCCAGGAGGAATTCATTTGGTAGACTGGGGATGCCTGGGTATTATCTGAGTGGGAGGGTTTGCTTCATGGACCTGGGGACTGAGCACTGCTCCACACTGGGTGTGACGTTAGAGTCTCACTTTCCTCACCCTTTAAATTAAACACAGGTGTGGTACATGAGGTCAAGGTTGCTTTTAGGTCTAGCATTCTGTGTGTTCTTAAAGTCACTAGCTTGTTGTCTCCCAAGCTCATGACCTCCAAATTTCCCAAACAATTAAAGAAGTACATGTGTGCATAGAAGACATCTTGGTGGAGGGTTGCCACTTGCATTTGCCTGGAAAACAGATGGGAAATGGGATTGCTGGAAAGTCACTTCTTTGAGAGAAAGCAGTAGCCTGCTGTGGATTTGGGGACGTCTTCAGACACCATCTCTGGTTCCAGAAATGGTCAGTGACTTTGATTCACTGCACAAAGCAGTCACTCTGGCTTGGAGCCAGTCAGGGTCCTGAGGCTGCAGTGAACTTGAAGATGTCAGCGGGGCCCGGCATGAAGATGCCTTGGACCCATGCCCACCCTGGTTAGTGAGAACCAGCCGGGAGCACCTGAGGCCCCCGTTGGCAGGGCTCATGAATGCCTCTTTAAGAAAAGGCAAGCTGCCAACCACAATGAAATATGCAATTGTCCATCTGTTGCTCAAATTAAACATTTTTTTTCCTTTATATTGCCAAAAATTTCTCTAACTACTGTCCAGTGCTCTAACCTCAAGTTTGAGTAGGTCAGGAGAGTAGGGGATTCAAGAGATTATTATTTGGGGGGAGCAGCTAGATTTAGGGGCAAGGACTCTAACTGGTATGAAGGAGACAAAGGTAAAGGGTTCTAGATAAATTCAAGAAAAATGCCATCATCTTTAAAAACAATTTGAGAACTTTATAAATCACCAACTGTTTCTTGTCAAAAATCAACCAGATTTCTAAGAGGTCATTTTCCTCCTTTATTCCAGATAAGTTCTTGTTTCTACAGGTCCCTACAAGGGCTGGGGCTGGGGTCTGCCTCAGTGATTCACTTTTATTAATAAGATGATATGTGTGTGTATAAAATATAATTATATTTATGTATAAGAACTTTCTTTTATATACAAAAACTTACTCTTTCTCACACCTAAAACAAGGTTCACATAAAACTCCAAGACTCAAATCTTAATTTGCCTCATGTTTCTACCCACTTCCCTCCTTTTTTTTTGTAGTAGATATTACCCTTTGAGTCAATTATTTTATTCTTTCTTTTCTTTGGATGAATATTCATGAGTATGGAATAATCTTGAACATTGCAGAAGGAAGTCAGACATGTCAGGCAGAAGTGCGAATCTCTGGTAACTGAAAATACCCAGAAAAACTAGGTGGTTAAGAATCAAGCAGGAGGAGCCTGAAGGCAGCCCTCCTGGTCTTCTTGCTCCATGGCCCTAGGCGTGGAACCCAAGGAGTTTGCCACAGTCGTTTGCAGGGAGAATTTCCAAGAAGTCTCCAAGGATGGGATGAAGTGGAGACCCAGAAGTAGGGGCCGGGAGAAAGAACATATTTTCCCTCCCACCTTGTTTCCCTTGTGTTGATGGCAGGTGCAAGCTGGAAGGTGATGCCACAGGCTCCCGGCAAGTGCCTGGAATGAGTACAGGACAGGGTGAAGCAGGTCCGGAAGGAAGGCAGGACAACAAGGACTCTGGGAACAGAGAGGAGAACAAAGTCCAGTAAAGACTGTCAATGGTGTGTCTCACTGCATTTCCCCCATCTGTTCCAGAAAGTCTTAATCCATAAAACCATTCTTCTTTGTTCCTATTTTTTATTGCCTCTCTTTGCTTTGAGAGGAGATCTATGTTCAGATACCTCCTATGAAAATACCCTCCCTCAGTGGTGGGGCATCCCATGGGGTAGCATCTTTCTCCCTCTCCTTCACAATCAAGCTTTTTGAAAATGCATCTTTTTATTCAGTCTTTACTTCTTCACTTCACTTTTCATCCCACAACCCACTATAGTTTATTGGATTTAACTTATACTTTAAAGTTTACTTATCTAACTAAAACTAACATTCTAAGGGACACTTTTGAAATATTTTCTCTGATCTCTGTTATGTGAATACACTAAAAGTCATTGAATTGTAAACTTTAAATGATAAGGAAATTAAAAGGGGTGTGAATTATATTGAGTAACACCATTAAAAAATGTAACATGCCTTAACATTCATTTTATTTTTTTCAAAATAAAAGGGCTATAACATTTTCAACATAAACGTTGCACATACTTATTTTAAAAAATGAAAATTCTGAAACAATTAAAAAAGAACAAGATAATTCCAACTACATAAAATAGTAATAGTTACCTTTATTATATATTCCTTTCTTTCAGAACTCTCTGAATGTGGACACATATAAGTTATAATGAGACATGCATTATATATATATATACACACATGAACATATACATATGTACATACATTTACTTGGCATTTTCTGTATAGTATGTTGTAATATACATTATATTGTATGTGAACATGTATATATGTATGGGTATATACATATATATGTAGAGAGAGAGAGAATATGTATATTTTTTTATCTTGTAAGCTAGAGTTGGCATTTGCTAGTCACACAAACAAATTGAGAAGTATTGGGTCTTTTTCTACTCTTTGAGGGACCTTGTATAAAATTGGTATTATTTTCTTCCTAAAGGTTTGAAAGAATTCAACAGTAAAGTCATCTGGGTATTGTATTTTTTTATGTGGGAAATTTTTAATGGAGAATTCAATTTTGGTTATTGACACAGGACTATTCCGATTTTATGTTTCTTCTGGTGTCAGTTTGGTAGGTTATATTTTGAAAGTAATTTGTCCAGTCTATATTTTCAAATTCACTGGCAGAAAGGTATTGACAGTACCATCTTATTACGTTTTTAATGTCTGTAGAACCTGTAGTGATGACCCTTTCTGTATTTCTGATACTGTATAATTTTAATTTAAAAATTTTTTTGATCTTCTAAGGTCTTAGAGATATTGTATTTTTTTTCCTCAAAACTGTCAAATAAATTTTACTTATTATATGTTTCTTTTACATTTCATTGATTACTGCTCTCATCTCTCTTATTTCCTTTCTTCTGCTTTCTTTGGACTTAATTTGCTGTGTTTTGTTTTGTTTTTGTTTTTGTTTTTGTTTTTAGACAAGGTCTTTCTCTGCTGCCCAGGTTGAAGTGCAGTGGTGTGATCATAGCTCACTGAAGCCTCAACCCCCTGGGCTCAAGTGATCTATCTGCCTCAGCCTCCCAAATAGCTTGGACCACAGGTATGTGTCACCATGACCAGTTAATATTTTAAAAATTTTTACGTGGAGACAAGGTCTCCTTATGTTGCCTAGGCTGGTCTTGAACGCCTGGGCTTAGGAGGCCTCCCACCTTGGCCTTCCAGGGTGCTGGGATCACACGTATAAGCCACAGTGCTTGGCATAATTTCCTGTTTTTTTATTTTTACTTCTTGAGAGACATGTTTAGTGTTCAATTTCCAGTCTTTATTCTTTCTTTTAATATATATATTTAAAGTGACAAATTTTCCTCTGAGCATTACTTTAGCTATATCTCATATATTTTTGTTATTTTTGGTTCAATATAATTTCACATTTATATTTACTTAGGTGGTTATTTTTTAGTATATGGCTTTATTTCAAGCAGTTGGAGAATGTTTAGTTATCTTTTTATGATTATTTTCCAACTCAGGTACACTATGGACAGAGATCATGCTCTGAATTATTTTAATCATTTAAAATCTATTGAGATTTGCTCAAAAACTGGCATAAGATATATTTTGGTAGGTGCTCCATGTGCACTTGAAAAGAATGCTTATTCTAACATAATTGGGTATAGCATTCTGTCTTTGCCACTTAGGTCAAGTTTGTTAGTCATGATGTTAAAATCTTCTGCATTATTACTGTTTTTTCTCACCTTAATTACTTAGAAGGTGTGCTAAATCTCCAACTGTAATTATAGATTTCACTATTTTCCCTTTTAGTTCTGTTACTTTTTGTTTCATATATTTTGAAGCTATATTATTAGGTACATGCACATTTATGATTGCTATTTCTTGCAGATGAATGGACTCTTTAAAATTATGATACATTCCTTTTTATCTTTGGCAATAATCCCATTTTGAAATCTAATTTTTCTTATTTTAATATATACATGGCCGGGCGCGCACTTTGGGAGGCCAAGGCGGGTGGATCGCGAGGTCAGGAGATCGAGACCATCCTGGCTAACACGGTGAAACCCCAGCTCTACTAAAAGTACAAAAAATTAGCCAGATGTGGTGGCGGGCACCTGTAATCCCAGCTTCTGGAGAGGCTGAGGCAGGATAATGGCGTGAACCCAGGAGGCAGAGCTTGCAGTGAGCCAAGATTGCACCACTGCACTCCAGCCTGGGCGACAGAGCGAGACTCTGTCTCAAAAAAACAAAAACAAAAACAAAAACATATATATATATACACACACACACACACATATACACAACAGTTTTTAGTTAGAGTGTGTATAATATGTGTTTTCCCACCCTTTTGCTTTAAGCTTTCTGTGTTCTAATATTTAGGATATATTTCTCAAAGTAGCATGAGATTGGGTTTGTCTTATTTTCGTGTAGTCTAACAGCTTTTTCCTTTTCATCTAATTAGAAGATTTCGCCCACTGACATTTTGTGTAGTTGCTTATGTATTGGGATATAAATCTACCATCTTAATATTTTTAAAATGTGTCTTCTTAAAATTTTCTCTTTTATTATTAGTATACTTAGAAAGAACTTCACTCTAAAAATATTCATCTATTGTCTTCAATTAACTTCCCTCTTCTTGAAACCCATTTCTCTTTTGCCATTTTAATCACTGAGATATCTGAATGTGCCATGTGCTTTCAAACCATTCTTGTCTCCTTCAACCAACTCTTCAGTCTTCTTTGGATATTTTTCTTCCTATAGCTGACTCTAAATATTTGTCATTTTCTCAGGATCTCTCCTTGGTGCTCTTATCTTTCACCCTCCAAATTTTCCCTGGGAAATCTTATATGTTCTCATGACTTCTGGTCTGCTATGACTACCGTTTAATATGCTGTAAGTTCCAGACATGTATTTCCGACAGCCTTGAGGATTTCTCTCTCAGTATATCCTCTAGGCACACAAAAATCTTTGAATCTTTGTGACCAAAACTTACTTATAAATTACCTTTCCTCTTCTACCAGACCTGGCCCTCCTCCTTTGAGACCTCTATTATTGGCAAATTACATCACTCTTAATACAGTTACCTGAGCCAGAAATCTGGAAGTCATCTCAAGCTTCTGGCTCTTCCTCACTCCACATAGTTTCTTGGCCAAACTGCTGACTAGCTGATATGATTTGGCTGTGTCTCCACCCAAATCTCATTTTGAATTGTAGCTCCCATAATCCCCAAGTGCCATAGGACTCGGTGGGAGGTAACTGAATCATGGGAGTGGGTGTTTTCCCACACTGTTTTTGTGATAGTGAATAAGTCTCACGAGATCTGATGGTTTTATAAAGGGCAGTTCCCCTGCACACACTCTCTTGCCTACCTCCATGTAAGATGTGACTTTGCTCCTCCTTTGCCTTCTGCCATAATTGTGAGGCTTCCCTAGCCATGTGGAACTGTAAGTCCATGTAACCTCTTTTTCTTTATAAATTACTCAGTCTTGGGTATGTCTTTATTAGCAGCATGAGAGTAGACTAATACACTAGCTTCTTAACTGAGGCCTCTGTTTCACCCCCTCTAGTCATGTTCTCCTATGGATAATGTTAGATTTCTGCTTAGTCAATGCTTTTCATTATCCAAAGGTAGAGTTTAACCTATGGCTTATGAGGCCTTTGCTGATATGGCCTCTGCCCCTCTCTTATGACCCTCTACATGGTTCTCACACTGCATCCTATTGGTATTGCTCACAGACGCCTGCACTTTTGCACGTGGCACCCACTCATGCGCCATGAAATTCCATCTGGAATGCTCATCTTCTTGTCCAAGAGTTCCCACTTCTTGTTTTCTTCAAGTATCAACTCAAGCTTTGCCTCTTCCACGAAGCCTCTTTTGATCTCAACAGACCTATTTAGCTATCTAAATTGTCTTGTGCTCTCCAAACACCTCATCTGTTCCTCTGTTATGACACAGATGTAGTGCTTAAAAAAATTGTCTGTCTTCCCCACTAGATCCCAAGTCCTAGGCTGTATTTCCTCGATGTTCTCATATTCTCAACATGCAGGCATACATTGGGCACTTGATACTTGTTTGACTCTTGAAAGAATAAAAAGTATGTTAAAAATGTTATTAATTACTGGAGCTATTTAACTCTCATTTTTTATTGACAAATAGGTTCAGATATGTTTTTGGTAACACATTGAAAACACATATTTCTGTGATTTCATTTAACTTTCATTATTTCAACAAACATTTATTGTGTACCCGTTATGTACCATGGCTTTTTTTCACTGACTTACAGTGTACCCTGGTGTGTTTTGAGTTGTATGTTATAATCATATTATGACTAATCATCTCTAACTCATAGGGGAGGAATATAAAACAAAGCATCGGTAACCCAGTTAACCAAACTCTTCAACCAGGAAGTAGCAGATTTAAAAATAGATCACAAGCCCTTTCAGTTTCCTCTTATAATGTTTTTCTTTTGAATGACTCTGTTCGAAGTCTCAATACTGAAATTGATTAATTAAAATAATAGTGAATGACAGTACAGGGCTGCACATTTCTTTCCGCTTGTTTTTCTGTCGATAATGGAGTCTGGCTTTGACAGTAATCATGGTGGCTCTTTAATGAGTGTCTGTCACTGTAATAGATATTTACATCTGTATCTATTGCCTCATTTATTGTTTCCAGCCTTTGAGGAATAGGTATTTCTATCCCCATTTCGGCAGTAAGGATACTGGAACTCCTGAGACCAGTCAGGTAAGTTGCCCAAGGCTGCCAAGATTGGGAGTGGCAGAGTAAGAGGTCACCTCTAGATCTGCTTTGCCCTAAAGCTGTGGGATTTCCTTGAGTGATACTGCTCCTAGTCGGCCATTGCATCCCCAAGGACACAGACATGTGCCTATCCTCTATACAGCAGAGTCCAGCACACTTCCATAGGTTAAGTCAGTGCTTGTACAAATGGGGGGCAGTGGACGGTGGCAATGTCTGCCTGATGGTATTCAAGCAAGGAGCGGGAACAGAGGTCCCACTGCTCGTTCTGGCGGATAATCTCCCTGGGGCTGTGGACATCAATATTTACTCTGCCGGATCTCCGGCTGGCTTGGAATCTGTCAGTAATGAGGTATTAGGGTTTCGACTCCAAGGTTTACCTGGATGAATGGCGTTACCCTTCAATGGTTAAAGTAATTTCCCTCCAACAGAGAGGGCTTTTTCTCTAATGGGTAGTAGCTCTTTCCCCTAAAGCAACTCAGCTGTGGAGTGAATCAGGGCTCACTCAACTCTTCCAAGTGGGAAAACATACACCAGGGGCCGCTGGGGTAGATCCTGAAACTTCCCCACCACCTCAATGTGGAGAGCACAGGTTTGTTGTCATCGAGTGGCCACAGAAATCCTGGTGGTCTCCTGTGTCCCACCTCCCATCAGACTTTGGGATGACTGAAGAGTAGGACCCACATGCTAGGGTGTTTAATCTTTCCGAGGGAAGCAGTGTCATGGTGCTCCATGGTGATGGAGTTACTTAGCTGGACCAGGAGAAGCCAGGATTATTGTTATGGAAAATGGAATGCTTCTCCCCGTCTACTTTGGAGGAATTGCTATGCACGGACACTCTCTCACTCTTTAAGCACCTTCAAGGCCATTGCCCTCTTTGCTAAGCCTGCTTACAAGGAAAAATTACCCTTGTTCTCTTTTTGGAAAAGTATCTTTTCCAAGGTGGATTATTATTTGTCCAGTTGCACCCCGAGCACTAATCCTTTAATGTAAAGAATGATTAGGATGAGTAGTGAGGATAAAACGAGATTAAGAAACAAGGCTCATGACTTAATTCTTAACAGTAAAACTATGAACAGAATCAATAAGACCACATGTATAATAATGAAGCTAGAAATATTGACACCGCTGCCAGGGCCTAGTTTTACATTAAATAGGAACTGTTCCCATTAATGCAAGAGAGAAAACATCTTTATAAAAATATCATAAATGGCCCTTTGAATTTAACTGTATTTTTCAGACCCAGAAATGTAAGTTTCTTAGTTTATGGGGGTGGGGGAAGAAGGTTTGTGTGTAGCAGTGAGGCAATGGAAGACCTTATTTCAGGACTGAGATTTCAGAGATGCACATGTTGCTTTGCAGTACCTATTTCAATAACTGCCTTTCCAAGGAGCTTTTTGATGCCAGAAAAGGCCAGGGGTGACTGTAATGTTTTGGAGGAAGTCAGAATTTCAGTGGAAATTCAGTAGAATTTAGTGGAAAGAGCTCACTCATCTTAGAAACCTGAGCCAAGTCCTGGCCTGAACTCAACACTCTGTGACCCTGGCAGCAGGCCTGTGATCTCCCAAACTCCAGGGCTTATTTCATAAAGTGGAATGGCGCCTGCAACAGAGGGTTGTTACGGGCCTCAGGTGAGAGATGTGAGTAAGAAACGAAATACCGTGCCTGTCACATAGTCATAAATATCAGAGTAACCACTATCATCTTGAACGATAACCACATTCCCTTGAGGTCTTTCCCAAGGTCTACAGTTACAAAGACTGACAACAGCCAGGCTGGAGAAGAGCTTAGCTGGGAGCGGGCAGTTGGTGTTCTAGACCTTGCTTTCTTCCTCTAATCGTCCATGTAATCTTAGGCTTAACTCCCTAAATCTCATTTTCCTCATTGGTGAATTGGAGGGGTTTCGACTAGATAATCACTTTTATTGCTTTAATATAATACAGTTCAATGGTTTTTAAAAAATTCACACTTCAGATAATAATAGCAGTGCTTGGCATGTTTAGTGGAAATGAATAAAAGGGCTTTAAAAAAATAGGCACTGCTAGGATAGTTTGCAATAATTGAGGCTATAATAGGTAGAAACGAGTCACACAGAGAAGGATTTTTGGTTATTTTTCACTTAACCAATGAGAAACATCCTTTTCTAGAATTTGTGCTGGGGGTTAGGCAATTAAATTTTAGTTCTTGCCAATTCTATGTGACAACAGGTCCAGTCTTCCTATTGAGAAGGAAGTTGCTCACTTTTCATGCTTCTGAAGCGTGTTTACCACCAGTGACCAGAGGAACAAGTGCAGTGCTTCGTTTGTAATTCCTTCTGTTAACTGGGTGATCAAAACATCCCTGGTGGGCAGGCAGAGCAGAAGAGGTGGACGAAATGCTTGGAAGAATTTCTGTCAGGACTGAATGTGGTAAAGGCATAACTGGAAATCCACAAAAGAAGTTCAAGTGATGAAGAAGAATGAGCAAGTGTACAAATTCACCAATGGCTATGCCACAGGAAATAAAAGAAACCAGGAGTGAGCAGGTAGATAGTATTTTATAAATATGATAATGCAAAGAGAGGGGCTGGTTAGGGCATTGCTATGGGTTGAGTCGTGTCTGTTCTACAAAACTGTATGTTGGAGTCCTAACTCCCAGGGCCTCAGAATGTGACTTTACTTGGTAATCAGGTCTTTATTAGAGGTAACAAGTTAAAATGAGGTGATCAGGGTGGCCCCTAATCCAGTAAGACCAGTACCCTTGTACAACAGGGAAATTTGAACACAGACAGACATGCATGGAGGGAAGATGCTGTGAAGATACAGGGAGAAGATGTCACGTCACTGGCGTATTGCATCTACAAGCCAAGCATTGCCGGCAAACACCAGAAACTAGGACGAGGGAAGGAAGGATTCTCCTCTAGACCAGTCAGAGAAGCCTGGTCCTGCCAACACCTGGAGTTTGGATATCTAACCTCCAGAACTCTGAGACAACATACGTGTGCTGTTCTAAGCCCCCAGTCTGTGGTACTTTGTCATGGCAGCCAAAGGAAATGGACACAGGTGTGATGATACTGGCAGATTCCTATACTACCCTATAGAGGAGGAAATTATTTTCCTTTCTGTAGAGCAGTGTGTCAACATGAATCAAGAATCTTCAAAGTGGGCCGGGCACAGCGGCTCACACCTGTAATCCCAGCACTTTGAGAGGTGGAGGCAGGCGGATCGTGAGGTCAGGAGATCGAGACCATCCTGGCCAACATCCTGGCCTGAAACCCCGTTTCTAGTAAAACTACAAAAAAATTAGCTGGGCGTGGTGGCGGGCGCCTGCTAGTCCCAGCTACTAGGGAGGCTGAGGCAGGAGAATGGCGTGAACCCAGGAGGCAGAGCTTGCAGTGAGTCGAGATCGCACCACTGCATTCCAGCCTGGGCAACAGAGCGAGACTCCATCTCAAAAAAAAAAAAAAAAAAAAAAAAAAGAATCTTCAAAGTGATGATTGAAAGAAAATAGTCTGAGAAATAGTCAGGGATTTCTGTGTAAGCACAGCCATGAGGTACATGTAATAGCAAGAGGAAAATCAAAAGAGACCAAAGCATGAGCGGGCATTGGCCAGGGGAAGGGAAGGGAGAGGGGGAGTGGCAAGATGAGCTTCCAAGACAGAAGAAACAGCTCGAGTGATGGCTCCGAGGCTAGGAGAAGCTGGTTACTAGAAGAAGCTTCCAGAAGCTCTCTTGCCAGGGTACAAGGGAGTAGGAGGTGGCATTTGGGAATGGGCTAGAGAAGAAAGAAGGTGATAGATGACCTTAACCCAAGGTCTATCTTCAGCAGTTGGGATTTTATTTGAAAGTCACTGTGATTCCTTGCAAGGGATTTGTGTGAGGAAGTGATACCACTGTATTCACTGCTAGATTTAAAGTCCTTCCATTTGCTCTCTGGAGAATGGACAGGAGGGAGTCAAGCCTCAGGTAGGGCGAGCCGGCAGGAGGCCACTCTAGCAGCTACAGAGAGTGGACAGTGGCCAAGACGCGAATAAGGCAGGGACTGTAGAAGGAACTGGACCTGCTCACGATGGGGATTGGTGGTAGGCCCTACAGATCTGGTGGATGAACTGGATCTGAGCGCAAGGAAGCAATCAAGGAAGACACCTGGCTTTTCAGTTCAAGAAACCAGCTGGATTCTGTTATTATGGGTGGGGAAACGGGGTTGGAACCTCAGAGTTTGGGGGAAAGGCAGGGGATTCCATGTAAAATTTAAGTTGCACATGTAAAATTTAAGTTGAGATATCCAAGTAGAGATCACAAGTAAAAGGTAAGCACAGACTGGAAATAAAATGTGGGGCCACTAGCACACAGGTAATATGTGACATCATGGAAATGGGTGCCATGGGCTGGGAACTAGAGAGAAAGAAGATAAAATGGCGACAAGTGACGTCACAGTGCTTCCCATGGAAGCTATTTTGAGAATCTGATTGATCCGGACTCAAAATATGCCAGCTCTCAGATAATTAAATATTTGGAACTAGAGAGTAAAAATAACTGCATGGAATGAGCCTACCATAATGGAGGTGGCACAGGATGCCATGTTTTGGAAAGGATTCCCAGAAGCTGGCTCTATGCAGAGGACATTGACCACTTTTGAAGGATAGGGAAACCTTTCCGTGTAAGTTGCTGTTATGGGAATCAGAAGTTTGTCCTTTGGAGCAGAGGCGATTTGAAGGAGGGGGCATCGGTCATTCTCGGATACCTGTGGTTAGTTCTGGTCTCTGATTCTCTAAGCCGTGGAGGAAAGCCTCAGAAGGTATTGTTTTAAACTTCGGTATGAAGAACAATTTCCCCCTCTTCTTTCTTCACTAGCCAACTAACATCTATTAGACACTACACCCCAGCCTCTCACTAGGTGTTCCCTTCACTTCATCTCCGTTAATCCAATTATTAGTGTTATCACTGGAATGGATTCCTTCACAAACCAGTAAGTACTTCATTATCAGAATTAGGCTCCACAGATTTCTTTTCTGAAGGATATGATTTTTTTTTTTCATGTAGAAATAAGGATCGTGAAGTCAAATACATTTGAAAAATGAGAATCTGAATACCTTGTAAGACGATTCTTTACTGCAGAACATCTCAGAACCCTTCATGTATCAATGGGCTCTAAGAAGAAAAGCTAGTATGCCTCAGATTGTTTGATTTTTTTCCACCAAGCATTTCATGGAATTGTCATTCTAAGGAAAACACAGTGGGCACTGCTGTTTCGCATTATTATAGCTTTGTTAACGTCAGCCATAATTTCGTTTCTGGAATGCGTTTTTACCTCCGTTTTCAGGGGAATTATTTTGAACTGCAAGAGAAACATCATCAAGGGTCCAACAGACAGAATGTTAAGACTTCAATAGTAAGAGGTTGTTTTACAGCTATGCATGATTCCAGGAATTTTCAAATATTAGATGATTCATTGTATGCCAAAGCCTTAAAATTAGAAATCTAATTGCAGATGTATGGATTAGAATCTGCGCCTGAGCACGGTCTAGGAGCTACACAGATGCGGAATGTATGTCTCTGCTACTCAGGGGTAGGTAGAAGTACACATTCTTTAGGAAATGCCAACTGTATGTAACTCGCCTTTCATTGCAATGGGATTTTTTGTTGCTTGCTAAGAAAGCAGAAGCCCCATTTCCTGAAGATCTGAGCAAATGACATATATATCTTTCCCTCCTCCTGTTGAAACAAACAGTATGATGTCTAGTTGGTGATCAAAGGTACCTGCTGTTGGGGAAAATAGTGGGAAAGTTAACAAAGACGGGTTACATAACGGCTAACAGTCACATTGCTCAACTTTTTTTTCCTGCTCCAATTTCTCTTTTGCCATTGCATTAATTAGAAATTTAGGTAAATGATACAAGTGCCCCAATTTTTTATATCTGCCAGGAGAACAATTAGGCCATTAGAAGTAACAAATGGTCTGGGCTCATGCTGCATGTTGAAAATTTTCAAGCTACATTATTTCTGACAAGAAAAAAACAAATAATAGTTGTTTTGGCCAATTTTTACCATAAGCAATGTCAGCTTTCGCAGATGCAGCCGGCCCGGGCTTTCTCTCTGTTGTCATGCCTCATTAAAGTATGCTGACTCTCGCGGGTTCCCATTCCTTTAGGTAAACAGTTATTTACATGAACTGCGACATTTTTCTTTGGTGACAATTTCTAATTGTTCAGGCAACCCAGGGTGATATATTAAACACTTGGAAAAAGGCTTTCACCTGTGAAACAAATTACTTTAAATTAACTATCCTTTCAAAAGAAAGGCAAAATTTCAAGATGGACAAATTAGACCCTTCTCAGGCACATATGGTAAGTGTTTCAAACACGTCCCCGCTGGCCCCCGCTCCAGAGAACAATCCTTCATGATGGAGTGGAAGACTTCCTGGCTCATCTGGGGGTCCTTTCCATGCCAGCATTTGCCTGCACTGCTCAGAAGGGATCTCGCAGGGCTGAACAACCGTGCAGTTCCCCCAGCATTTGTGGCTTCACTAACTCTGTAGCCTTTGCTTCAGAAGCTTAACTCTTTCGAGGCACATGTTGATACAGGGCTCTCTCTGCAAAGTCTCCAATCCTTTGTTGCCCTTCATACATGATTTCTGGCAACTTAAGAGGTCATAGAGTATCTGTGTAAGTCTCTCCATGGGCCACACCCGTGTGTCTTCTCAGCTGGGTCAAGGGTCCATACTGGGACAAGTCAGGATAAGGTAAAATTGATCACCAACGCCTAATTCTGGACTGTTTGTTCAGCTTAGAGTGCTGGACCAGGTGCATTGAGAGTAGCATATTAAAATTCAAAGTCAGATCCCTAGTGTACTGGGTTGAACTGTGTCCCCCCTAAATTCATGTCCTTCCAGGAACCTTAGAATGTGACCTGATTTACAAATAGATTCTTTGCAGAGGTAATTAGTTAAAATGAAGTCATAACGGAGTCGGGTGGGCCCCTAATCCAATATGACTAGTGTCCTCACAAGAAGAGGAGAGACACAAAGACACATTCAAAGATGAAGGCAGAGACTGGGGAGATGTGTCTGCAAGCCAAGCAACACCAAGGACTGCTGTGCACACCAGAAGCCAGGAGAGAGGCATGAACTTACTTTCCCTCTGAGCCTCCAGAAGGAGCCACCTCTGCCAGCGCCTTCACCTGAGACTCCCGGCCTCCAGAACTGTAAGGGAGGAAGCTTCTGTTGTTTGTTTTAGACGCCCCCAGGTTGGGTGAGTTTGTTATGGCAGCCACAGGAAACCAAAACACCCACTCGAAACGAACTTAACTGGGAAGGGAATAATATTCTTAACACCCAACGGTGCAGAGGGAGTGCAGAGGGAAAATGCTCGAGGATCCCACAAGGCAGATGCCAGGGAGGTTAAGGAGAGGCCAGGCAGGGGCAGGAAGGAGCAGGGTGCCAGGATGCTGGGCAGGACCTTGGAATGTGGCTTTAGATGGGAGAGTGGGATGAGCTGGGATGGGGTCACCATGAGATGAAGCTGAGCAGGCGACGGCAGCCAGACTCCATGTGTGTCTAGCCATGCCCATGAGTGCTGGGGTTCCAGTTGCGGCAAACATGTTCATTCAGGGTTATCCCAGAAGATCACAGCTTCCCAAGGCTTTCAGTCACTTCAAATCCACATCTCAGGTGTCCCTCTTTAACAGTTTTCTGTTCAGTGTCATTTGAATGAATTTTTAAAAGAAGGACAAACATTTTCAACATGCAAAATCAGAGTATACTTTTAATATAGTTGGGGAAACTTAATGGGGACTTATTTGCCGCTACTCTTTACGGTGAACACAAGCAGACTGAGTGATACTTAAAATGGGTGTGGCTTCAATGACTGTTTCTGCTTCCTGTTGACATTGAGTGTACAAAACCCCAGGCTGACATCCACTTGTCTCTTAACTGTGTCATGGATGAAACTACGAGGAGACCTGGTCTGAGTGTGGAGCTGCTGGTTTCTGCTGCTGCCCCTGGTGATTAAAGCGTAGACTGTGCTGGATCTTCACTTACTTGAGTTGAAAAGTATTCTCTGTACTTGTATGGCCTCCCATTTCACTGCTCAAGCAAAGCAGCGAGGACTCTTCCTGGGTCTAGGGGAGACTACATCTTTGCCCACTTTATATAATAGTGAGAATTTGAACTAGCAAATAAGGACATGGTAATGCTGAACTTGCAGGCTGTTCTTTATTTCAGGGAAGGAGTTAGCATCATCTGAAACAACAACCAGAAAAGTATTAGGAAGCTGGAGGAACAGGCGATGAAGAGTCAAACTTCACTCTTCTCTATGCAGTCCGAGTGCCCGTCACAGACCTTGGGCAAATACTCTCCTATGAAGAATAACACCTTGCCTGGGGAGGGTGGTCTGGACAACGTCAGCCTAGGGACGAACCTCTTTTTACACTGGGGTTTGCTTTGTGGACCACAGGAAGAGATACGGGTTTCTCAAACCAAACTCTTACACGCTAACAGCTCTGAGACGCTGCCCAACTTGCTCTCCTGCTTTGAGAAGATCCGAGTGCAGGCACAGGTTTGCACCAGAGGATGGAAACGTGGGGAGGGGTTGTCTTAGGGTCTGAACATTTCTCCAAGAATTTCTGTCCAATTGCTCAGATTTCAGAAACAAGTTCTGCTGAAACAGCCACTGCAATGGTTGGATTGTGACTGTAGATTTGATTTTTTGTTTCTGGTGGGTTTATAACTAAGGTAATAAATATTTATCCTTCTGGGTTGCTGGAATCAAGTTGCATGTGTAAATTTACCCCAGGCTCCCCTGAAACAACTGCCCATGGCCCTGAACTGAGGTTGTTTTCCTTCTAAGGTTACTCCATTTAGGGGCCAGCCCTGAACAGAACATCTGGTTTTGTTTCTTTCCAGAACTTTGCTCTCTTTTTCTAGATATGAGTGTATTTTCTGGAAAAAACTATGAGTCATTTCTTATATTTGGGTTGGCATACATTTTTATTCAATATATAGTTATCACTCTAGAGGCCTCATATATATTTTTCAACTAAATATTTTAGACCAAAATATTTCCCAGAGCTTGTTTAATGACATATGAAGTTTAACATATTGCTTTTCATGCAAATAATAAATATATGTTTATCTTTGTGAATATCAATAACTGATTTGTGCTTTCTCTAACGGAGGACCATTTTGGGGAAGTTGATTCTCACCATTTACTAAAAGATGAGGATGGGGCATTTTTGATCATCCATATTCTGCGTGTCTGAATTATTTTTAGAGTTAAATAGAATTCATTGAAATTAATGTTTTCCTTCTTCCCTAAGAACTTTGGCTGCTATGTCTAAGAAATAAAGAGCAGTGGATAAAGCACAGGTCAGAATTTGGAAAAGATCCTGGAAGGAGTAAATCTTAAATCTAAACTTGCACATGCCAAGGAGCCAGGACAGACTGATTTTTATACCTGAGCTTTTCTGCCTTTTGGAAAGTTGCCCGATGAAGCTCTAATAGGAATTTCTAGGAAGAAACTGATTAAGGGGAGGGGCAGTGGGGAAAGTACCAACTGCTTGCAGGTATCTGGACCTGCAACAGAGTTACAACCTAGCAGTATGTCAACAAACAATGGCGGATGGCTCAGTGAGGCCTCAGAGCCCACACTGTCCCTCCGAGCTATTCCAAATTTCTTAGGAAAAAGGGACATGACTTTGCTTGGACTTTGTCATGTCAGTGACAGATAGCTGGGTCCACAGCAGACTTACATCCTGACAGGCTCTGTTAGCGCGTTTGATCCTGAGAGTTCATGCCTGTCTCCTTCCTCCAGCCCAGGTGGGCACCACTGCCAAGATGCCACAGAGGATGAGAAGCCAAGCATAATCCGCAGGTGGGATTTGCTTCCAGGCATTAATTTTCCTGTCTTCCCTTTAAATCCATTCATTCGTAAGTAGTTTTTGAGTGCTTACTCGAAAGCACCAGGGTTCACCACAGTTCCAGGGTACCCCAAGGGGAGAAATGCTACTGGTTGAATTGTATTGCCTCCCCCCCCACTCAAAATGTTCAGGTTCCAAGCCCCAGTACCTCAGAATGCAACCTTATTTGGAAATAAGGCTGTTGCAGATGTAATTTGTTAAGGCAAGGTGATAATGAAGAAGGGTGAGCCCCTAATCCAATACAGGGGTTGTCCTTGAAAGAATGCGGTGTGATGCCAGAGGCAGCTACTGGAATGATGTTTCCACAACTTAAAGAACACCTGGGGCTTACAGAATCCAGAAGAGGCAAAGAGGAATCCTTCCCTGGAGGGTTTGGAGGGACCCTGGTACTGCCAACACCTTAATTTCAGACTTCTGGCTACCAGAACTGTGAGATAATAAACTTCTATGGATTTAAGCCACTCAGTTTGTGGCACTTTATTATGGCAGCCCTAAAAACTTATATAACAGACAAAATGTTCAAAATATTTTTATATATGTATGTATATATGCCAGGGGAGCTTGATCAGCAAAGCACAAGACAGACGATAATGACAGAAAAATAAAACATAAAGGTAGCATAATATAGATGGCAGAAGTAAGACCTAATATATCTATTATCCTAATAAATAGGAATGGAATAAATTACTACATTAAAAGGCAAAGATTTAAGTCTATGTAAAAGGAGATAATCCAACCATATGTAAGACTACATGGTGGCTAGAAATATATGAGGCTACTGCATACCAGAATGAATTAATATGGCAATAAAATGAAAAAGTCGTTAAATGGAATAAGAGTATATGTTTTGTATTGGCACCCATTATGACTAATGATGAATTTTGTAAGAGGTTGGTAACGTGAAACTAGTTTAGCCTCAGAGTTGGCTGCGGCCCCAGGATGTGGGGGCTGCTGGTTCCTGCTTTCCAAAAGTGAGGGGTCAGCCCACCTGTGCAGGAAGTGCAAACAGGGTGGTCAAAACCCAGTTTTCTGGCTCCTGGGGAATAAAAGGTCCATGTTGGCGAGAGGGGATGGGATTAGAAGGTTATTTCTCTGGAGAGAACTGTTGGTTGCTGTGGGTTCCTCCCTAACCTTTGTGCCAGAGAGGGCTTCTTCTCATGACCTCAGGGAGAAGCTCCTGGGAACGTGCTGTGTGGCCCTGCAGCTTAGGGACTGAAGGCTGGCTGCAGCCTTGGAGCTCCAAAGGGTGAGAGGCTGTGGTTGCCGTGCCCTGCCAGGCGGTTAATGAAAGGAGGGCTGCAGTTAGGAGTGACTGTAGCCACTGGGCATGGGGCTTCCAGCTGTTTTCCCATGGCCCACACTTCGGGTCGAGGTCCTGGCTGAGAGGTGCTTAGAGGTGATTGACTCCCGATGTTGGAAGGAGAGAGAGAGAGAGAGAGAGGAAGAGAAGGGGAGGGAAGGGAAGGGAAAGGAGGGGAGAGGAGGAGAGGGGAGGGGAGGGGAGAGGAGAGGAGAAGAGAAGAGAAGGAGGAAGATGAGGAGGAGAAAGGAAAGACTGAGACCTGAAGCCTGGAGATGCCAGGGCTGCAATCCCTTCCCCTCTCCCTCCTCCCTCATTTGATCCCCAGAGGGGGCAGATGACAGCAGGCCTAGGGGTTGGAGGGACAGGGGAGGAAGCTGGCAGAGCAGAGAGAAGGAGGCAGGGGGGCTGACTCCAGGCTCTGTCTGCGGTAGGTGTGAGCTGCGGGAAGGATCGGCTTTCATTTTATGTGAAGCTAGGAGGGTGAAAATATTACACTGGACAGATGAGGCTCTGAACTGAGACTATTTTTGTAACCAGAAGTAACCAGGGGATTTGCTCTTACCTAAGAATGCCAGAGACGTCATAGGACTTGCCCTAGATTGAGTCTGGAGAACAGGGAAGAAGCAGTCTTGGAGTGACTGGTGTAGGTGGAGACAGAAGGAAGTTGTTTCTCCATGTTTCCTGGGTGACCTTCTGCTTCAGTCTAATGAATATAAACTCTAATAGCACAGAGCATTAGATGTTAATAGTGACTACAGATCAAGGAAATACTGGTAGATATTTGTGAATGACACAAGTACCATTTTAGTGGGGGAGTTTGACATACTTCTTGTTAGTATCAAGTGAAAAATATTACACGATATAAGAAATTTCAATAATATAATTAGTGTATGGAATATTAATAGTATAATTAATATATAATAAAGTTTACACCCCCCCAAATAGACATTATTTTTTAATGTCCACAGAACATTTAGAAGTTTATCACATATTCTAAAAGAAAACATCCATATATTCCCCCAAAGGAATATATGGACACAGTCTCTCATGACAATGCAAAAAAATAATAGCAGTTTAAAAAACAATACCAACAAAACAACTACATGGAAATTAAAAATCTTTTCCCATGAATGGAAAAGATAGGTCAGTAAAAATGGGCAAAAGAAACAAACCTCAATTACAGTTATTGAAATAAATAATATGAGCATGGGGCATAAGAAGCCTCATGGGATGTGGCCACAGCTGTACCAATATGCAAATGTATGGCTGTTAATGTTTTTAATATTATCAACAATAAAAAACACCATTCCACTCAAGGAGACACAAAATCGCATAAATCGACCTGAGAATAGTAGGAGAAAGGAAGTGGTAAGAATAGAATTACCTATTAGAATGTTATAGAAATGTTAAACAAGATGTTTGGTAAATAAAATTGACTGCTAGTTTTTTGAAAAGACAAAAAAAGAGTGTATCTTCCCATTAATAGAAGCAAAATAAAATACAAAAATCACTTTCCCATTCACAATGTTGGCTGTAGGAACATATGTAACTAGATGCAGAGATGATGATCAGCGTAAGACAGAAAAGCCTGAATGGACTCTTTCACCATCTGAAACTAAAGCCCAAACACAACAAAGCAGTTTCCCCTCTACCACCCAAAACTGTAACAATCACCACTGGTTTCAAATGGATTTTCACTTCTTTCCAACTTCCAAGCTACAATTAATTCCTGGGCAGAGAAAAGGAGGAAATCTTTTCAATTCAATTTGTTAAAATAAGAAGATATTTGATGTCAAAGCTAGATAAAGATATTTTTAAAACCCGCCATAAATCAATTTAACCTATGAAAATAGATATGAACATCTTAAATAAATTTTGAGCACAGTGAAAGAGGGTATTCAAAATGATGGCTAACATTCACATCTGTGGAACATGTGCTTGTGCAATAGATCTCATGGAATATTCTGGAAGGTCCCATGGCCTGGACAAGTTGAGGGAGCTGCTCATTGTCATATAATCAGGAAGTAGTAGAACTGAGATTTGAACTCAAACTTTTCTGACTTGAGATTCCAAACTTGAGAATGATGTCCTGTGGCTATTTAATAGTACTCCCAGTATGCAACAAGGAATCATCTGAAGATATCTGGTAGCCCCTTTTAACTTTTGTAGGGCACTGGAAAAAGCACACATGGACATCTTGTTTAATGTGGAATAGTTATTTGGTGAAATTTAATATTTGTTCTTGATAATAATAACAAGGAAACAAAAGGGTGTTTCTTTAACATGAAAACAATATTGATATAAAACCATCCCTCCACCTTCCAGATCTGTCTAGGATAATGTCCTCTGCAGTTAGCAACAACACAAGATGAAATGCTATGAAAGCTATTTTAAAAGGCTACTTGTAAGTTTTACAGAATTTCTTTAAAAATTTAAGAAAAGTGACACATAAAGGCTAGAATGGAGGAGATGAAATTAGCATTGTTTGTAGTTAATGTGACTCTATTTATGAAACTTAATGGAATCAATTAAAAACATATTAAGATTAGCTAATTTTTAATAATATTAACTAAGACTAAATATTTTAACTAATATTAAACTACTGTACAGAAAACAATGGAAACAACTGAAAACATATAATAACAAAGAGACCTTATTTATACTAGCAACCAAAATATAAGATATGTCTGAATAAACTTACAAAATGTCCTAGAAAAGTATTAAAATATCTAAAACTTTGCCAAGGGACAGAAAAAAAAGACTTAAATGAATATGAAGAATAATATTCCTGAATGAGAAGATTTAGTAGTGCAGATGTCAACTTTCACCTAATTCATCTACAAATTCAATGAATATCCAATTCTATCCCAGTGGGATTTGGGGTGGAACTTAACAAAATGT
Organism: Macaca thibetana thibetana; assembly: GCF_024542745.1. Classification (NCBI taxonomy): domain Eukaryota; kingdom Metazoa; phylum Chordata; class Mammalia; order Primates; family Cercopithecidae; genus Macaca; species Macaca thibetana. Next base: position 125,231,096 of record NC_065586.1, on the reverse strand, counting down.
TTTTAAAGTTCATCTGGAAAAATAAATGGCTGAGAAGAGCCAAGGAAATTTTGAAAAATAAGAATAATGAGAGAGGACTTGACCTACTAGATATTAAAATACTGGAGTGATTAAAACAATGTGCTTTTGGTGCAGGAATAAATAAATCAATAGAACAGAAAAGACATTTCAGAAAGAGGCATAAATAATGCAGTGTACAATAAAGATGGCATTTTAGAGGAGTGAGAAAAGGATAGATTATTTGGTCAACAGTTTGGGGTAACTAGCTAAGCATTTGAAAAAAAAAAGTTGGATCTCTACCTTACAATGAAAACAAAAATAGGTACCAGCAAGATGAATATTTTAAGCTTAAGAATAGATCTACATTAGTACTAGAAAACATCTATGTAAAAGTTTATCTTCTCTTACTGTGACAAAAGCTTTTTAAAGTGTGGTTATCACATGTAGAAACTAAGAAAGAAAAGTACATTTCCAAAATGCACTTCCAAGTTAAAAAATTGTAATGCAAATAATAAATTATGACAAAATTTTTGTAACATATTACAATTCAAGCGTTAAGATCTTCAATATATAAAGAATTCTTTTAAGTCACTAAGACAAATATAAGCTGCAAATTCTTATCATTAGGAATTTGTCCCGGTACTCACAAAGGACTTTTCCTTCTTTCTCTCTCTCTGCACAACGTGCACATGCACACACACAAGTATTTTCATTCTGGTACTGTGGTATTGTTAAAGTAGCAAAACCCCAGTAAAGACAATCAATGTGTCCAGCATGGGGAATGGTTAAAGAAATTGTGGTACATCTATATGATAGATATTATGCAATTGGGAAAAAGAATATGGTTTGTGGTTATATGAGAAAATCTCCAATCTATGTTATTAACTATGAAAGCAAGGTAAAGAGCTCTGTCTCTCTCTCTCTCTCCATGAGTGTGTGTGTGTGTGTGTGTGTGTGTGTGTGTGTGTGTGTGTGTGTGAGATGTGGTTTATATGGTAGAAAACAATAGTATTTTCAGTGACTATCTTTCAAAAGTGGAACTGGAGTTGGTTTTGAGATTAGAAAGAAGGCATGCTGTTGAATTTTCTGATATTTACATGTTTTGTTTTTTTAAAGTCAACAGAGATCATTGGGGTGAGATTATGAAGAAGTTTAGCTTTCTTCCTTATGCTTCTCTGCAGTTAAAAATAACAACAAACTAATAAATATTAAATAAAAAATTAAAGTATGGAAAGAAAAATATGCAGAAGATTTAAAAGAGTAATTAAAGAGGAGAAATATAAATGGCCAATAAGCATAAAATCTCTAAACTTGCCCAGTAATAAAATGCAAATAAAAATAAAGTATTGTTTTACTTATAAAATAGCTTATATAAAATTTTAGTTATAGAAACATTTTAATGATAATATCTGATGCTGGGTGATGCTGGGAGGGTATTGGATAATGGACACAGATAAAGGTAAATCGTGTTGGTATAGTCTGTCTGGTTAAAGATTTCATGGTATTTTAAATTCCACTTTAAGATTTATCCTGGCCGGGCGCGGTGGCTCAAGCCTGTAATCCCAGCACTTTGGGAGGCCGAGATGGGCGGATCACAAGATCAGGAGATCGAGACCATCCTGGCTAACACGGTGAAACCCCGTCTCTACTGAAAAAATACAAAAAACTGGCCGGCGAGGTGGCGGATGCCTGTAGTCCCAGCTACTCGGGAGGCCGAGGCAGGGGAATGGCGTGAACCCAGGAGGCGGAGCTTGCAGTGAGCTGAGATCGCGCCACTGCACTCCAGCCTGGGCGACAGAGCGAGACTCCGCCTCAAAAAAACAAAACAAACAAACAAACAAAAAAACCAAAAAAAACAAACAAAAAAAGATTTATCCTATGGAATTAATTATAGATGTTTAGAAAGACTTGGCTTCAGAGATTTTTGTTGCAGCATCTTTGATGATGGAAAACAATGCAAACAGTGGTATATTCATGGTACATTCATACCACGATATTCTAGGCAACCACTCAAGATGGTTATGAGAAAATGTTAGAAAAATTATTTGTTATAAAATATTTAGCATAAAATGCAGGCAATATAACAGTATGAATGGCTTGATCCAAAGGTTAATTTGAAAAGTGTGAATTCTCATAGAAAAAGGTAGAAAGGAAATGTGCCAAAATGTTGAAATGGATGTTTCTTGACCATGGGATTGCGAGTTCTTTTTATTTTTCTTCTTTTTGCTTATTCTTAAATTCCTGCAATCTTGATTCCAGGCTAGCTTCCAGAGGATGGGGCATCTCATTCATTCTTTCATATACTGCATATCTACTGTGTCCTGTGCATGATGCAACTCCTTCAGCCTAGGAATTCACAGTCTAGCAAAGAGAGACAGACGAGGAAGACAGCAGGCAGCAGGAAGGCAGTTCTAAGTTCTGCAGACCAGGGAAGAACAGCTGACCTGGTTTGGGGCAGATAGCCATGACAGGGAGCAAGATCCGAGTTCAGTTTGTCCCTGGACATGCTTAGAAAGGCTATTTCAGGCATCTCCCAAGTTCCTGGCTAAATCTTTCAAATGTTCTCCAATTCTATAGCATGCAGACACTAAAAGGGCATGAATTTCATCTGCAGTTTCTGTCCTTGCACACACAGGCTCCGGAGTCTTTTCTGGAAGAATGCGTCAGCTTCCCATGGGACATCACCTGACCCTAACCCTAGCTTCAAGAGCAAGAGGCACCTGTCTTGGGGTGAGCAGCCAACGGGGAGGTCCACGCTTCTGCACTTGTAACATAGGCCTCCCGGGTTAGGCTGTGAAAAAGAGCAGAGGCTAGGTGGGAGAGGACCCCATGTGATGATAATAATGAGATACAGCCCTTCTCCAACCACCAGTAATAATTTTATTATTTCCAGATTTCTTTGACAGGCAGCTAAGGTCTGGCCAGTTCTGCAGAGAATATTTTGGACAGACAGGAGGCTAAACCCAGCTCTTTCAGCGTAGTGCCGTGCTCACGGCAGGCGAGCAGTGAACAGCCTTTGGATATTGACTGAAGCGTCCTAACACCTTGGCCTTGGCCTTGCCCTCTGTGCCTTGCCCTTGCCTGGTCAGGCACCTCCCACTTTGCCACAATGGACATCACACCCTCCACAGGGAGCCAGGACCCTCACAGTCCTGTATGCTCTGCCTTGAAGGTACTCCCAAGTCCTTTGTAAAATCTGACTTCCCCTTTAAGACCTACCTTAAAATGTCCATTTCCTTTAGTGTCAATTGCTTTCCCCCATTCTTCTTGGGAGAGGTGGCTGCTCTTTTACCCCATTCTATTGTCAGTTTTCTGTTTCCATGACAGCTCATTGACCATGAGGCTTGATTGTTCCTGGGGTGGACACTCAGTAGTTGCTCTGAGAATCAGTTCGCTTCCTCTCTTGTCTTGAGTTAGTTTAGGCTTTGCACTTCTCTATGCCCCTCTGAAGAATTCACCCTATATATTTAAGCAGAATGGCTTAGCAAGGTAGTGTGTCCTGAAATAATATACTCCTTCTCCAAACACGCACACGCAGTACATGCATGCATCCGTGCACATGGGTGCATAGGTGTGTGTTGTAATCATTGCAAAGCTCCAGAGTTCTTAGACAAACATTCCTGGAAAATGAAGTTTGTTGTGAGACCTCGGGGAGACAGGTGCTGAGAAGCAACAGCCCTGCAGTGTTTCCTCCTCAACCTTCTGCAGTTGAGGGGCCCTTTGGGGCCAAACGGAAGGGGCCATTGCAAGGCTTGGCTAGGCGCAGCCCGGGTCCCTGGTAGGAAAGCAGGTGTGCTTGGCTCTCTTCACCCGAAAACCTAGGATCCTAACAACACAGTCGCACAGTGCTGGTCTTATCAGGGCCCTTGGTGAACAGAGCTCCTACGCCTTGGGGCTGGTCAGCTTTGTCATCTTAGCCTTCTCCTGCTGAATAATGGAAACCTGTTTCACTTTTTATTTTGTTGTTAATTTCATGCCTGATGCTAAATCTGTACTGAGTACTTAATCTTGTTAAGAAACATCCACAAAATATTTATTACTGGGAAACTGATTTCATAGGTAATTGCATCCTACTTTTTCAAAAAACTTTTATTTATGCCTTTTTGTGAAATAATTAAAAACATCATTTTAGTTTTCATCTTTTGGGGATTAAAACTATATTTAATCATGCAATGCTTTTTTTTTATTATTTTTGTTCTTGTGTTATAGCAAATGTGCAGTGGTTTTTATCTCCTCTTTGTACTTGCAATAACATATTATTTGACCATGAATCACTTTAATGGATTGAAACATAAGCATGTGAATTGAAAAATAGATACATTAGTCAAATCAATAAATAAATATGAAAATATATTTCTACGATGAAAAACCATCTTGGCTACTGTGTCCTCCAACTTGGACAGAGAGAGCTGAAATATATGGCCGTAAAATATAGCTTGCCATGTCAACTAGCCAGTGCCTGCAGCCTAAAAGGGATTTTGAGCACTGAGTAAGTAGTATTTCATCAACAAAATCATAAAATAAAGACATTAAAATGAAGGGATGATGGAGTGCTGCAGGACGTTTGTAAAATCACCCTTCAGTCTGAGGCTGGAGTAGTTTAGTATTAGACATGGCATACTTTTCATATAAATTTGCTTACAAATAGCATGCCTTAACAAGCAGTATTACCAGGCTGCCCCTGTAGCAAATATATTTCTACTATTGTTGCTAAACAAACTCTGTGTGCACTCTACGGTATAGCTAGGGTAGAAATAAATAATTCATCTCTGGTCTAAAAAAGTACAACTATTACCATCTTCACCCAGAGCATTCATCTTTGTTAATTAATGACTTAACATAGCTCCTTTTAGCTATTCAAAAGCCAGCTACCCAATTTTTATATACTTCTCTTCATGTGCTGTCTTTATTGGATGAAATCCCCTATTAGTCATAATCAATGTTCAATCTCTAATTTCATAAGATAATAAAATGGGCTGCATGGATTATTAGTAGTTACATTGTGTAACTTATCAGTTATTTGTCAGATGAATGTCGGAATATAATTAACATGCATTATTTTAACGAATACAACTGAGAAATAAAGATTTTAAGTGACTTGCCTTTCTCAGAAAGTAGGCACTAAATACAGTAAGGAAATCTGTATTTGCATTTATTTACATATCAGCGTAATTTTTTTCTGAAGCACGTAGCATTAGTTTAATATCTTTCAATTGCAAATTGCTATAATTTGTTGTTTGATTATATTTTTACACACATTAATAAGATCAAGAAGCGTTAATTAAAATTTGTAGTTCTATCGGATGGAGAAATTTTTATACAACAGATGTGAAATTAGGTAGGGGAATTCTAGATTTGGGGTTGGATGGACGTCTTAGAGTTCCTGTGATTTGCACCCCGTTTGCAGTCATCCTTCCATAAACCATCGAGTAAACGGCACAGCTACCACCTCGGAGGAGAGAGAGTTTTTTCTCAGCCTCCCTGAGACCCACCTCTGGAACTTCCTGCCTGCCCTGTGTCCTGGGTCCTGGGTCAGCAGTGTGTGACAGGGCACAGTCATCCTGTTGAACCCACCCCATAGGTGAGACCATCTGGGATGGGACCTTTAGACTCTCCTGCTCTCTTTAGTTCAAAGCAGTGCTATCGGGCTGCAATTGGTTCACCCCCACTGGGAAGCAAGCAACACCTCCCACTGAGAGTTTTATTTATAATTGGAAGTTTATTTTTCCATTTTCCACAAGGATTGTGATGTGACCCATCCCAGGAGGTGGACTTTGGAAAGCAGAAGTTGGGGTTCACAACTCACATCACGCTCCTGCCATGCAGCCTGGTATCCTTGTGCAGGAAGGCCCCCACTCCACCCTCCCTTGGGCCGTCGGGGGCAATGTAAAGGCTGGATGCCCTCCCAGTGGGAGGTGAGTCTCAGGGGTTGTGAGACAGGAAACGTGCAAGAACTCGCCTTGGCCTTGAGCTCTCATCCCTGCTGAGCCACACCACTGGGCCGCTGGAAACTGGGGTCTGGAACCCCTCAGAGAACCATGAGGTTGTTGCCTCACACACATTTCAGCAATGAGAGCCAATGGCAAAGCTCCTGTAACAAAGGGCAATGTGGCTCTTCCCTCCTTCCCATGTCCAGAAGCCAGCTCCTGTCCCAGCAGATGTCGGCACCCTCCAGTGCCTGACCCACCATCTGGCCACCATAGGAAGAAAGATGTGTTTTGAGGGTCATCTTACTGCCCCAGATTCAGTGGCACCAGTTTCAGTGTGCATTTTTAATGAAACATTTTATTCAGTGCAACTGATGTGACACTGAGTTCCTTCCTCCCTCCCTCCCTCCCTTCTTTCCTTCTTTCCTTCCTTCCTTCCTTCCTTCCTTCCTTCCTTCCTTCCTTCCTTCCTTCCTTCCTTCCTTCCTTCCTTCCTCTCTCCCTCCCTCCTTCCCTTCCTTCCCTCTGTCCTTCCCTCCCTCCTTCCCTCTGTCTTTCCCTTCCTTCCCTCTGCCCTTCCCTCCCTCCCTCCCTCCCTCCCTCCCTCCCTCCCTCCCTCCCTTCCTTCCTTCCTTCCTTCCTTCCTTCCTTCCTCCCTTCCTTCCTTCCTTCCTTCCTTCCTCTCTCCCTCCCTCCTTCCCTTCCTTCCCTCTGTCATTCCCTCCCTCCCTCCTTCCTTCCCTCCCTCTTTCCCTTCCTTCCTTCTGCCCTTCCCTCCCTCCCTCCCTCCCTCTCTCCCTCCCTCCTCTCTTCTTTCTTTCTCTTTCCCTTTCCCATATTCTCTGGTTCATTTCCTGTCTCGTTGTTTCTGGTAATGGAGTGGACCACCCACATGCAGGCTGCAAAGATGGGCGAATAAAAGTCAGAAACAATTCAAGGTAATTGTGGTGAAACCTTTGTAGAACATCTGCAAATGGATTGCATTTGTGAAATACACCAGCATATGATTTTGGAATCAATAGCTCAGACTTTTTTTTCTTTTCAATTGACTTTTATGGGGGTGGGGGCATACAGAAACCCATCCAAATAAAAATTATTTTGGAATTACAGATACGTTAGCAGTATTTAAATACCAATGGGGAATAGTGTATGCACATAAACATTTAAAATAATGCCAGTAAAAATTATAGTGACTCATTGTATAGACCACCCTGCACTGCTGGTTTTGAGCACAGAGCTATTTCTGGATCAACATTGTGCTTTATTTAATATATCAACCTCAACATACTGTTGTCATTAAAGTTCCTAATAAATGTGATTTAATTTTTAATGTGGCAAATTGTGTATTGTACAGATGCTGTGTTCTTGTTTGGAGGAAATCTTGGGGTCATTTCTTATACAAAGCACTTTCCACTCACAGCAGAGCCAGACTTACGGCTTCAGCTGTATTTCTTGTGTCTGTGTCCTCATTCCCTGAGTGTGAAAACTTTATTGCTCATTATCTACTGGGCTGTGATGAAGTGACAGATGATTTATTGGGAGCCAAAAACTGTGTTTCAACGGTGAACATTTTTATCCTGTTGTGATGCGGTTCTGCCAGCCTCCTCTAACTGCCGAGGCAACAAATAAAGAAGGCTGCATGCTGGAGGGGCCGGCGCTCCTCATAAAGGTCCACATTTCACATCACACTCTGTTCCTAATTTGATTCAATTCCCTTTTGTTGCTTAAAAATTCAATTTGTTTAATTGAGCTGTTTGACAGTAAAATCTGAATTCCATGCATTTTAACCCTTCATATTAAATTTCCCTCCGTATAGTACTTTTATTAATGTGCTTTATAGGCAGAGGCTTAATTTAAATTTGGTGACCTCACAAGCTTATAAAAGGATCTGAATTCTTGTTTTTTCTCAAATCTAAATTAAAATGAATGAATGCAAACCAATGGTACAGTTGTGATTTCTTTACTCAGTTTAACGAGTCAAGGAAAGGAACCTGGGGTATGAGAATATGAGGTGTGAAGGTGTGTATGTGCATGCTTTTTTAGTGTATTTTCATATTTTAATAGATGACATAATATGGGAGTAGCAGTGAAAGTCTAAATGACCTGCCTTTAACAGTTAAAAAAGCAAGTCTCTATCTTCCATTAAAATGGTAGGTGAGGTATTGTGTCACAGAATATACAATGTCTGCTTTTTACAGGGTTACACATTTATTGACATTTAAATAGCTGAACATCTTTTCCTTTAGGATTAATAAGATACACAGAAACCAACATAAGATTTTTGAGGTTTACTAAACTTTAATCGGTAAAATTTAATAGCAATATCCGAGTCATTATGTGTGTGTGGAATGCCGTGTGACTTTACAAACACTTTTAAGCAATGAATTATGTTACAAGAATGGGTTGGCTGTGTATCATTATGTCCAGGTAAATGCCAGAATGATGACATAATTGGTAGTTGGGAGTAAAATACAACCCCTGTAAAATGTTGCTAAGGTAAATGTGGAAGGATTGTAATTCATTATACATAAACATGACTTCTAGGTATTTACCATCTTATGAAATATAGACTAAGTTGATCTTACCCGGCATTGTTTCTCTCTTGCCTTTGTTAGTTCCTTCAGCAATGGAACCGTGTCTCGGCTTCAAAATAGCTAATTCCTTTTTATTCAGCCGTTTTCTAGGATACCCCAGTGAATTTCACGTCTCTTTTCATACGCTGGAGACTAAGTATTCTGTAAATGCTAAATCCTAAAAACTGGCCTTAATAAGAATGATAGTCTACCAATTTCAGACAATGATAAATTTACGACGTTGGATTAAAGGTCAGATGGCTATTTCAGACATTAAAACAGCCCAATTTCATAATACCCAGCACCTTAAGGAAAGACATTTTTGCACACTGGTGCCTGTGAGTTCCTGCTAAAGACATATAGTAATAGTTTGGAAGTCAAGAAGCCCATTCCCTACCTGTGCAGTGCGTTTTCCTTTAGCCCTAGGCGACTGTTTAACTTTTAACCCTCTTGTTCACACAGCGTACATGCATAAAAGTACAATGTACCACAGAAGGAAGCAGGTTTTGCAACATTTGTTTTATGCTGTTTGCTATAAGACACATTACTCATGTTTTCAGACATTTTCGGCTGTCCCAAAGTAAGAAGTCATTTTCTGTAAATGGCTACTTTGGCTTTAAATTTGTTCGGTTTCAGGTCATCTCGGCCCCTCCGACATCAACAGGGATCTAACTGAGAGAACGAGGCTGGCATAAAAATGCCTTGGAAAGGCTTTTGTTTGGCCATTCTTTGGGGGTGTTTGATTTTACGGTATATAATCAGACCTCTACCCTGTGACCCAGACACTCCCCAGTCACGTCCAGGATGAACTGCTTTATAACCATGAGGTGTCTGTCTGCCTCAGAAGACTCTTGAGCTTCTTCCTCTGATGAATGATCTTGACCATCACTTGGTGTTTTCTCTTCTGCTCTTAGGCCCAGGACTGTGCTGGAGCAGTGGTGGTGGGGACAATGTCCCATGTGGCACCTGCATAGCACGGGGCAAACCCATGGCCCCTTGGTTAATTAACAGCAACGGATAATAGAGAATAGATCATGAAATTGTCTGATAGAGAATAGATCATGAAATTGTCTGATAGAGAATAGATCATGAAGTTGTCTGGAGTTACGGCTCTTTCTACTCATGGAGTCCATCATTCCAAGCTTGGGGTAACTGCTTCATGGACATTCAAAGCAGTGGGGGAAAGAGGCAAACGAGGAGCTCCACAGAATCCAAACCCACTCCCGGCTCCTCCAGGTGAATGGGTGAGAGGCTTCGGGAGGAAGCTCCTCTCCAAGGCCTTCTGTTCCTGCTGCAGGACCCACGGCAGCAGTAGGACAATAGCGATGTGTCTCACCTTGTTCACCCCGGACACCCTGCGTGCATTCGAGGAGTTCACTGCTCCTTCTTAGATTTTTTCCAAAGGCCATCCCAATTCATGTTGTGGAAAAACATGAGATTAAATGGGTGAGGTTTTCTCCATGAATATTCTGGAGTTGATAAAGGTGCATTGTTCCCATTCTATCCAGAATCTAGCCGGTGGGAAACTGAGAAACTCATAGAAAAAAATACCTCATGTATTCTAGAAGGACACTGTGCTCTTTAATGGAAAGAAAAACAACAAACAGGTCTTTTGGGAAATGACTGAAATATGCTATTTAAAGGGAAAGTGAAATTACCTTGACTGTAGTCTTTTTTTTTTTTTTTGGATAAAATTCAAGATAGGCTAGCTCCTTCCTAAGTCTGCTTTGATCTAAATAATAAGCTTTTGAGGTGCTAATGCATAGGCAATGGGGATTAAAGAAATAAAGATGAAGATTATACAGATGGGTAAAGGAAATTTAAAAGGCATTTCCTAAACCTTCTTGTAGCTCTCCCCCTAAAACCTTCATGGTAGCAAAAATCAAAAGGGAATGTTAAAGAGTCAACAGGCAGGAGCCTCTTTTTTGTCTGGGAAGTAGATGATTAACTGTAGAAAAGAGAGTCATGCTGGGTTTTTTTACCCTCTTGCCCACCTCCTGCTGAATGAATAGGAGAAGTCGCAGATTGGAGCCTTCCACACACTGGACAACTGAAAGTTGACACTGGATTTTTAACCTCCTCAACGTGATCATAAACCTGTGGAGACTGCACAGAATTTGTGTTTGTTTCTGCAACTTTCTGAATCACTGTTTTTTTATAGTTTGTTTTTCATCATTCCCTTCTCCCTGCCCCCTAAAAATTAGTTTAAGGTCACAGTTTTTTATATTTTTATTTTTTATGTTTATTTTATATTTTTATTTTTATATATTTATTGATTTATTTATTATTGAGACAGAGTCTTAATCCTGGCTCGATTGTGCAGTGGCCAGATCCTGGCTCACTGCAACCTCCGCCTCCCAGGTTCAAGCGATTCTCATGCCTCAGCCTCCTGAGTAGCTGGGATTACAGGCACGTGCCGCCACACCAGGCTAATTTTTGTGTTTTTTGGTAGAGACAAGGTTTCGCCATATTGGCCAGGCTAGTCTCGAACTCCTGGCCTCAAGTGATCCGCCCACCTCAGCCTCCCAAAATGCCGGGATTACAGGCGTGAGCCACCGTGCTCAGCCCGTGTTTTTAGTTTTGGTAACTTCCCATAATATGAGCTGTGTGCTCTTCACCTAGTAGAATAGAGGTGGAGTGCCCTGACTTTTGCCTCAGAAAAACTCAAAATCTACATTAAGATAAAGTGGTCCAAAGAAGATGAAAGTGTCAATTTGTGAAGCTAATGTTGAAATTTAATATCATTTCTGAATTGTCAATTACCATTTATTTGGACAAGGCACAGTGCCTGGCGCCTAAATGATATTAGATGGCCGAATGACAGCCCGTTACACATGGGTGCTGAGCTGTGGCAGCTCAGGAGAAGCCAACATCAGCAATTCCTAGGGTGGGGAGGGAAGGTGGAGAATGTGATGTGTGAGTCACCCCTTGAATGAGAAACATTTAAATTGACAAAGCCTGAGGGGAAGGGATATTCCAGACTGAGAAGCTAACTAGGTTAATAAGGATCTCCTTTTGAAATTTGATGTCAATAATATGCAAATATTCTTTGTGCATCATAAAAAACTCAAATCGCGTTTTAAAGTGAGGTCTCCTTCAGTTTGAGAGCACACACTTTCCAGCTGGTCAGACCCAAGTTCAAGTCCCAGCTTTGCAATTTTCTATCTGTGTGCCTCGTAATCTTTCAAAGTTTTCCTTTTCTCAGCAGTGGGACATAAAACAATGCCTGCTTCACAGGGCCATAGCGAGGATTGAATGACATGGTGTGGCTTGTGTAGTTTACTGTCTGAACTTATGCAATTTAGCTTTGCATGTGACTGTGTAATATGGTAAAGCTGTTGCCTGTGTTAGTGAGTGTGCCACCACTGATCCACCATTAGAAACCTGCGTTGCTGCTGGTGGCCTCAGCACAAGAAAACTGGCACAGGCACAGAATCAAGTTAAAAGCTGGTGCCAAACCCTGGGGAGTAGATTCCCGCTGCTCACTATTTTCAAGATGAGTTATTTTATTGTGTTGTAAAAATGTTAAATGTTTTTTATAAATAATTAAAACAATGACATGGCTAGTATACATCTATACTCTGCCACCTTCTCTCCACCCAGTTTTATATTATATTACTGTACCTGGCCAAACAACAGATCAAGTATTAAAGGAAACAAACATGCAAGAACTCAAAAAATAGAATAAATATAAATCCTTCTTATAGAAACAACTGGGCACATCTAAGTCCAGCCAAAATTACATTATATATAAATTATATTTTAATTTTATATAACTATCACTATATAAATAGTATAATTATTAATAGTACTATATATAGAATAGAATTATATTTTATATAACTTAATTATAATTTATAATATATAATTATATATAAATTATATAACACAAACACTATATAATATATAGTTATATATATTTATGTATTATAATATATAATATATAATTATATTATAAAATTTATATATAATATATAAATGTCATTATATAATGTATTATATAAAATTTATATATAATATATAAATGACATATAATTTATATATAATAAATAATATACATAATATAAATTATATGTAAAATATAACATATAGCATATAACAATTTCTATTATAAATGATAATAGAAATTTAAATGTATTATAATATATTTATATTAGATTATAACTATAATATAAATTATATCATTTTCCTGGTGTTTATTGCATTTGTACATTTATATATGCTTTTACATGTATTACTTGATTTATCAGCTTTAAAATTTACATCTTTGCTCTCCTTATGTAAAGATGAGAAAAACTGGGAACTTACAGTATTTCTAAATCCACTCTTCCTCATCACTACCCAACTGTTGAAGCAGTTTTTTATGTAATGTAGGGTTAGACATACCTGTACATATGTACAGTTAGAAAATACATATACCTATACATGTTTGTATTTTTTTCTTTTATCAAAATTCTCAATGATGTCACAGTTTAATGCTCCTGATAAGTGGGTTTGATGCTCATGAAGAGTCCTTGGCTGATGGCCGTTCCATTTACTTTGGGCTAGGCTGAGATTTGCCCTCCAGGTGTTTCTATAAGAAGGGCTTATAGGTATTATACTTATTGAGTTCTGGCACATTTGTTTCTTTTAATACTTGGATTATTGTTTGGCCAGCTACAAAATTCTTGGGCTACCGCCCTCTCTCCCCGGGGGTTTCAGGTGACTGTTCATTGTGTTCTTGCACTACCTGGCACTTAGAGCTGATTAATCCTCTACGTCCCCAAAGGATTCTTTCTTCTTTTGGAGGATCAATAGCTTCACTAGCATGTGACTCAGTATGGATTGCTCACATGATTTTTCTTGGTCCATCACACATGCTTTTGGTCTGTAGATTCAAGTTGCCTTTTCTGAAAAGTTTTCTTAAATTGTATCTCAAAAGTTGTTTTCCTTTCCTGTTTCAGTTTTTCAGTGCTCTGCTTCAGGGACACCATTTATTTGTTTGTTGCCTTTCTTATTTCTGTCTTATCTATGCGTTATTTTTGCCTCTACTTTTTGACCCATGTTTCCTTATTTCCACTTTGTTTGCTCAGTTCTTCAGTCCTGTTCTCCATGTCTTTTTCTGTGTTGCCAGAAATGTACATCCCTGACTGTCAAGGTGGTCTTCATTTCTGTGATGGTTTTATTTTTTCATTCACTCCTATTTTTCCTCTTATTTCTTCTCCTACTGTTGGCAGTCAATGTATTTTTTAAGCTCCTGTAGCTCTGCTTTGAAATTTTACATTAAAGAAGTAATTATTTCATTAACTTTTTAAAAAAATTCATGGGGCATGTTTGGTGCCAATTTTCATCTGCTCCACAGAAACCTCTTTCTAATGAGTGCTCTTTATTTACCATTTGTTTTCCTGTTCATTTTCTTCCTTTTCAAGTAGCAATTTAAATATATTCTGGGCTTATTTGCTTATCCATTTTTAAAAATTATTGGAAGGAGGTGAATTATTCATGGGCCAGCATTTTCAGGAAGTTTAATGTTGGTAAGGACCAGGGCAGCAACCTGGCAGACAGACTTCTCCTTCATTATCAGCAAAGTTCTGTAAGATGATAAATCTTTTTGGCAATTGCCTCTTTCCAACCAAAGAAAGCAAGAACTGCAAGTCTGCTTCTAACAGGATCTCCCCGACTCTGCCTCTCCAACCAATGGCTTCCTGAAATATGGCCACTGACATGTCTCCTCACTCATCCACCTCTCTTCTGCTTCTCCATGGTATTATGCAGAATCCAGGGAGAATTCTATTGCAAGCTGGCATGCTCAACTCGTTTGATTCCAAACTAGGGATCTCAGATTTTGTCTCCCGTGGAGAATTGCCTACTCAGAAAAACTTGGGGCTTGAAAGTCTTCTCTGAGCTCTGTGGCCACAGCCAGTAGGGTTTTGTCCAGGGATTGTTCCATATTCCTTACTCTGCTCTTCACTGCCCTGGGGAGTCCTTCAGATGTGGGGATGTGGGGTTATAGAGGAGTTCTGGTTTTAATAAAAATTGAGTTTGCAGTGTTTTGTTTTTCATTCTGTCATTTTAACAGTGATTCGTTAGTGAGTATGGAAGCTATTTATCTTAACCCCAGTATTTTAAACCTGGATGTAAACGGTGGCAACTTAATTCAGGTTCCCAGGTGATGGGTGAGGAATTAAAAAGCTACAATTGTGTTACCTGGCAAAGGTGTAAAGAACTGATAAATGCCCCAATGTTTGAGTTTTTATTCATTTAATTTAATATTTGTTTTGTGTAGTGAAACTGCTGAAAGTATGCTCCATTTCATAAAAGAAATGCATTGATATATTTACTCCCTCAACAAACATCTGAGCACATCCCCTACCAAGCACTGCTTTAGATGCTGGTGGTAAAGTAGTAAGCAAAAAAGGCAAACCCTACTGTCTTACATTTAGTAAATGTATTAGTCAGTGTTCTCCAGAGAGACAGAACCAATAGGATGTGTGTGTGTGTGTGTGTGTGTGTATACACACACAGAAAGAGGTTTATTATAAGGAATTGGTTCATACCACCATGGAGGCTGGCAAGTCCTTTGATCTGCAGAGTGAGCTGGCAAGCTGGGAACCCAGCAGAGCCAGCAGTTTAGTTCTAGTCTGAGTCTGAAATCCTGAGAACCAGGAGAACCAACAGTGTAGTTCTAGTCTGAAGGCTGGTGGGACTGAGACCCAGGAAGCCCTGATGTTTTAGTTAGAGTGCAAAGGCAGGAAAAAACTATTGTTCCACTTTGAAGACCATCTAGGCAGGAAGAATTCTCTCTTACTTGGGGGAGAGACAGCCTTTTCGATCTATTCAGGCCCTCAACTGATTAGATGAGGCCCACCACATTAGAGAGAGCAATCTACTTTACCCATTTACCAACTTAAACTTCAATTTGATCAAAAACACCCTCACAGAAACACCCAGAATAATGTTTGATCAAGAATCTGGGTACCTCGTAGCCCAATCAGGCTGACAAAATTAATCATCAGACGTGTACCCCTGTCAACTTGACACATATGCACATCTCCTCAAACCATACTTAATCTCTGAATAAAGTCAATGACAAGGTCATAATTCTGCCTAACACGATACAACTATGCTGTGTACAGATGAAAATGCACTAACCTCTTCTCCTGAAGAGGAGGTGAAGTCCTTGAGTGATGTTTACCTTTCTTCTGATATCTTCTAACTTAAATACTGTGAGGTAATTTCAGCAATATTTAAATATTATGATACAAAGCCAATGCATCTTATGTTACATGATAAGGGAATAAGAGAGGGGAGAAAAAAAGACACACACACACATATTCTTAAGAAAATAAAGAAGAAATATTCATGGTAATTATAGTCCTTATTTCTGTAACTAGTCCTGTGATTGTAGCTGGTATTTATAACCACCTTCTTCCAGTGCCCATTCTGAATTTCCTCTGTCCTCAGTAAGCACCTCAGCTGGTTATGAATCTTTTCCTGGAGGGGTGACCGAAACCTTAATTCCTGAAGAGTCTAGGCTATGAGTCCTGCCCGCATTCAGTTGCTGTAGTTTTCCATTGACTTTAATCATAAGGCATGATCATACTAAGAGACACCTTGAATGATCTCCAGTATTCCAGACATACTCTTCCTTATCTCGGTTGTGGACTAGCAGTCTAACTTCCCCTTTGTAGTCCTGAGCAATCACCCAGCCAGCACAGCAAATCCCTTCTTTGCCTGTTGATTTAGAGTTATGAGGAGACCAAAGTGTCCAGGTCGCAGTCTTAACTTCCAGTTTAATGGAATCATTATGTCCCCTGGTAGAACCACTCCTTCCACTGAAACTGAAACCTCTAGGCCTTCAGAACATAAATCCGTCAGCACAGGAAGAAAAAATTTTTGCCAGTGGTTTACTAGGGGTAATAGTGAATGGTGCCACTCCCATTTCCACCCCTTGATTCCTGGACCTGTGAGTTTTGAAAATGGGATAAACAGCCTCATATATTGCACACTGATTCAGAAAATATACAGCCTCCCAGAGAACCTTGCCCCATGCACTGCAAGGTATTGTCACCTAGCTGATGGTGCAACTATGACTTCAAAAGACCACTATACCATTCTATCAAACTGGTTGCCTCAGGATGGTGGGAAACAGAGTAAGACCAGTGAATTTCATGAACATGGGCCTGTGGCTGCACTTCGTTACCTGTGAAGTGAGTTCCTTATTGGAAGTGAAGCTGCGTGGAATACCATGACGTTTATAAAAGAGCCTTGAAGTCCATGGATAGTTTTGACAAAAGCATTGTCCTAAAGGAAGACAAATCTGTATCTAGATTAAGTAATCAGTAATAACAAAATGCTGTCCCTTTCATAAGAGAAGCAGTCCAATGTAATCAACCTGCCACCAGGTAACGGGCTTATCACTCTGGGGAGTGATGTCATATCAAGGGCTCAGTGTTGGTCTCTGCTGCTGCCAGATTGGGCACTCAGTAGTGGTCATAGCCAGGTCAGCCTTAGTGAATGGGGAGTCCATGTTGCTGAGCCCATGCATAGCTTGCATCCCTGCCGCCATGGACACTTTTCTCATGAGCCCATTCAGTGATAACGAGGTGGCTGGAGAAAGAAGCTGACTCAGCTCCATAGAATGGGTCATCTTATCTTTTTCATTATTAAAATCTTGATCCCCCCAGCAAAAATGTACAGATATTTGTGTCCCAAGTGAAGAGTGGTGACCCACATGCTCAACTTTATGGCTTGGTGGGTGCATATCATTGAGAAAGAATGAGATTCATTTATGTTTGCCTGCATTGAGTAGATGGGGGTGTCTGATATGATGTCATAGATGGGAGCTTAAGAGAAATAACTTCCTAAATGGGTGCCTTTCAGCAAAGGCTGGGAAGACTGGCAAGAACTCATGGGCTAGTACCAGTGGGTTCTCCCCTGTGGGAGCAGGGGTAACTAGGGAGCGGCAGTTTGATGAGAGCTTCTCCCAAGTTCACACCAAAAAGGAAGGAAGCATGAGGAGAGGACACTGCTCACTGCCTTGTTCCACCTGCTTCTCCTGCCACTTTCATGCTCAGACTCCAAAGCTTCCCTATTGTCCTGACAATCAAATTCACATTCTTCATGACAGTGTCTGAGGCCCTTGCCAAGTTTCCCTGGCTTGTGCTTCCACTTTGTCCCAGGCTCTCACTTTGTCTCCCCATTCCCCCACAGGAACCTTCCAGGCTCAGGGGACCTACTGTTGTATCATGGCTCTGCACCCCCTTTCTGACCTGCACTTTTTTGCACATGCTATTCCTCCTAATTGGAATACCCTTCTTGCCTGCCTGTGGATATTGGAATTATTTTCATGTTCAGAATAAAAGCTATTATCTCTAAAATCTTTTCAGGCTATTGAACACATATTTAGTCACTTACTACTCAGGGTTTTCAACAGTAGTTTCTCTATACTCTTATATATTGTTTTCTGTCATTTGACATTTCTTCTAGTTGGTCTGGTAGGCTATAAACACTGGGATGGTGGAGAGTGTACAAGCCTTGACACTAAGTTGACCTAAGTTTGAATTCAGATGCCATCGCATTCTGGCCATGTCACTTGAATGTCATTTAATATCTTTGAGCCTGCTAAGTTAGTCCTCATTTATCAAAGAACTTTAATACTAATATCTACAGATAGTACAACATCTACCTTCTGCAGTAGACTGGAAGCTCAATAAGGGGCAGGAGGCAGGTCTTTCCCATTCATTCCTATATTCCCAGCATCTAGTACAGTGCCTGACATATAATATGTAATAACATATAGTGGGTGAATACAATTGGTGAGATTGTTGTAAACAGTGAAACAGGTAATTGACACAAGGTGCTTGGCACACAGCAGGCTTTTGCTGTATGGTTGCTCTTGTTACTCAATTCAACATGGCTATTGCTCCACCTTGTGAGAGTTTCTGGAGGCTAGAGAATTAGTTTTATTATTGTGTTCTCAGCTAGACCTTTTCATACATGGTAAGTGCCTCAAGCCATTGAATATAATTTCATGAACATTGCAGTGAAAACAAACCTCAGGCAGAAAACAAAACAGATAAGCATTTCCTCCTTTCTGGATCTTATGGTTATCTATGTCCAAATTGTAATATTGTAAACCCAGTAGCCATTTCACATGCATGTTTTATCATAAAGATAGACTAGCGGCTTACAGTTATTGAGCATTTAGTATGTGATAAGCCCTGTTCTTATTTTATGTTACTTTTAACATAGTATTATTTTTAAATAGGGAGAAAATCACTATTACTATACTCGATAATAGACAAGAAAGTGAAGCCCAGAGAGATCATGTAATTTTCTCCAGGTCACACAGTTGGGAAGAGTGGAGCTGAGATAAAAACCAGGTAGTGTGATGGTGGGATGTGAACAGAGGGGATTTAGACCCTTTGCAAGCAGCAGAACCTGTGACAAGTTGGACAAACATTGAGATAAGTCTGAAGACAGTAGCTTTCCCATGAGGTCTTGCAAACAGGAGCCTTAGAACTGTAAGATTTAAAGGGCCAGGGGGTCAGGAGGTGGGGTGCACTAGGAAAGATCTGGGCTTTGAGTCTGATATTTTTGGCTTTATTTATTATTTGCCATGTGACCTTGGGCAAGTCACTTTTCCTAGCTTCAGTTGTCATATCTTAATAATGGACCCAGTATTATCTACCTAATTGAGTGGTAGTGGCAAGTTTTGATCATGATAAAGATGACAGTTTCTCACTCAGGCAGAAGTCAGCAAAAGTTAGTTTCATTCTTTCCAAGTGGTCATTCCCTGGTGGAGCCTCTCATCCCTGGGAGGTCGTCTGCGCAGGATGCACTGGGCTCCATCCCTCCTCCTTTGCAGTGCTCACTCTCACTTTCTGAAGGCTTTGCAAGATGCTGGAAGTAGAGGAGAATTGCTCATGTGCTTTGTCTTAGGGTAGCTTTGCCCTATGCACTCTTGAGGAAGACACAGTGTGATATCTGGCCTACAGAGGCATCATAGGCAATCAGGATGGGCCCAGTTCTCCAATCCTCCAGCCCTCCTGTTCTTGCTGGTTGGGACCATTTGACCCCATTGAGAGGGTTCAGCTCTGTCTGGCCTAGGAATCTGCCTCTACTCAGGGAAAATTCAGCATTACCTTCTTGATAAAATGCTTCCTGCTTCTTTTAGCTCTTCTAGGAAAATGGTGCTAAGAAGTAGTTTGCATATATGAGTCAACCAAAGCACTGGTTAAATGCAAACTATTGGATTCTTCACCCATGCAATTAGGAATCGGTAGGTCTCAGGTGAAGGCACAGGTGTCTGGGTTTTTAACGAGCAGATGCAGATGGTCTGAGCATCAGCCTTTGAGAAATGCCAATCTAGATATTGGTGGAGTGGCCAACTGGTCCCTGTTTGCCCAGGACTTTCCCAGCTTAGCACTGAATATTCTGTAGGATGGCACATGTCCCAGGGAACCCCTCTGCACCTTGCAAACTGGGATGAATGATCACCTTAAACATACAGAAATTCAGGCTCTGAGGGACTCCTAGGGACCTGCCTGAGCTTGGGGACAGGACTCTGAGTCCTAGTCTCTGCTTGCCTAGATTTTCTAAAATTGTTTCTAATCAAATTCCCTAATGTCATGCTCAACCAGCCTGCTGCTGGGGACACACAATGGCTGATTGCTGGCTCCCTGCTGCTGCCTGCTGACTGAGATATGGCTGCGGGCAGCTCTGTCCTCTCCAGGTAACCCCTCTGCCTGCCAGCTGTATGCAGCCTCATGTCTCCCTAGCACCTGCCCCACCACAGAGCATGCCGCGATCCCTGTGCTGCTTCTCTAGGCTCCCCAGCCTCAGCCACCCTGTGCATTGTGCGGTCGTGTGAGAAGGCATGGCAGCATGGCCCTTCCTGCAGAAAACAGTAGCTAAGCTTCCACGCAGGCCCTGGTTTTCCAAGTTGAACGATTGCTGAGCCTATAATATCTCCTCCGTTCATCTGAGGAGTCACTGCCCTGCAAGTATCTAATTCATTACTCATTAAAGCGGTTTGAAATAAGGCACAGTGTGTACTAAAAGGTGCTATATAAAACCAAATTAAATATATTTTAGTACAAGCGTGCTCAGCCAGTTGTTCCCAAGAAAACCTGATAATTAGGACTCTAACTTGGTTCGATGGTGTAATCTAGCCCAGAAAAGATGCTTATTATAGCCATGCCATTCATTCAGGCATTTACAAAAATGTTTCAACTACACAGCAATATTTTAGGAGTATCTAAGTTGGCTCTAAAAATCCAACCTGGATTGAAGGTTGGCATTCAGCATCCAAGCTGAATGCTTCAAAGAAAATTTTTCCACAGACCTTTTTTTTTTTCCTTTCATGGTCTTCCTTCTTCCTCTTTTCTTTTTTCTCTCTCATGAAGTCACTTTTGCTTTATTTAATTTCAAGCAAAAATAACTGGTGATTATGCTTTTTGGGCTCCCTGAATTCAAAAATAGCTTTATTTTGTAGAGTCCTTGCCTTAGTCAGCTTGGGCTTCTGTAATGAAATACCATAGACTTGTGGCTTATACAATAGACATTTATCGCCTTACAGTTCTGGGGGCTGGAAGTCCAAGCTCAGGGTGCCAGCAGGGTTGGGAAGGGCTCTGTTCCTGGCTTGCAGATGGCTGCCTTTTTGCTATGTCCTCACCTGGCAGAGAGACAGAGGGAGAGGAGGAGAGAGATGGAGGTGGGGGGCGGGGAGAGAGAGAGAGAGAGAACTCTCATGTCTCTTATAAGGACAATAATCTTGTCATGAGGACCCCACCATTATGGCCACATCTAACCCCAATCACCTCCCACAGGTACCATCCCCAAATACCATCACAGGGAGAGTTGAGGCTCCAATGTATGAATTTGTGGGGGACACAAACATTCCATCCATAACAGTCATATTTTAAAAACTGTTTCCTCTCGGTGTGTTCTAATTCACTTGGGGTTAGTGATAGCATTTCCAAACTCAATTATTTGCCACAAAGATCAAAGACAAAAAGTATTCATTCTGCTGATGAAAAGAGTAAAACTCTGTAAAATATCTGAAGAGATTTAATTTGCACCAAACATGAGTGACCGTGGCCCTTGACACAGCCCCCAGGAGGTCCTGAGAACATGTGCCCAAGGTGGTCGGGGAGCAGCTTGGTTTTATTCATTTTAAGGAGACGTGAGACATCAATCAAATACATTTAAGATGTTGGTTGGTTCGGTCCAGAAAGGCGGGACAACTAGAAGCACGGGGGCTTCTAAGTTACAAGTAGATTTAAAAATGTTCTGATTGGCAATTGGTTGAAAGAGTTATTACCAGTAGAAAGGAATGTTTGGGTTGTCCCCAAGTCTCATCATGTGAAAGAAGCCTCCAGGTAGCAGGCTTCAGAAAGAATAGATGGTAAATGTTTCTTATCAGACTTAAGTTCTGTGTTGATGTTAAATGCTGGCCGGATTTTCCTGAAATCCTCAAGTGAGGAGGGCATAGCAAGGTCTGTCAGATGCCACCTTCCTGTCATAGCTTGACCCAGTCTTTCAGGTTAACTTTCCCATACCCTGGCTGAAGAGGGAGTCCATGTAAATGGTTGGGGTGGGGGCCCTTCAACTTTATTTTTGGTTTACAATCCAGAATGGCCAAAGGCCTTTCATACCTGGTGCTGAGGCATGGGTCAGGGGCTGCCAGGTGAGCCCCTGGCTGTGAACCTTGGGCTTTCCAAGCACAGGGGACCGTATCAAGTTGTACACTGGGTGCTCCCTATATGTGGCTATCAGGGCTGGTCTTACAGGGTGGGTCTGTCCTGGAATGGATCAGAGAATGAGGTGGACACGCCAAGCTGGGCTAGTTTTCTCTTTCGCTGTGGAGGCCTCAGCCCACTGCTCAGTGTTCCCGATCACTCCCACATCAACCAGTACCCACCGTGGGCAGCCATCAAAGTGGGCACCATTAAAATATCAGAACCTACTTAGGAAATTCCTGAAAATGCACCTGAAAAACTCTGTGACAAACTGTAAAGACCCTGGCAGTGGTGCTGAGCTTAGGCTGGGGTGTTCAGCGGGAGGGGAAACGCGGGCCAGGTCCGGTGCCTGGGAGCCTCTGGGGCTTTAAGGATGTTTGTCCATATGCCCTGGTGACTGTCACCATTTTTACAAAGTTGATGTCTTTAATCCTTTTAACTCTGGGCTATGATGGCTTTTGAATATTTAGATGTTGACGTTCTGTTGCTGGTTTACTCAGGTTCTTTCCTGGCATTCTCTTCTCTTCTTCTGCCTATTTCTCTGCCCAGTTACACGTTTTTCAGAAAGCAGGTGCAAAATAAAAGGCAACTTCATCCTGTCATTTGGGGGGGATGAGTGGATAAGCGGGATATGCACTTGGGTGCTCCCCAAGATGTGGCATCAGATGCTCTCGTGAGCTCCTCAGGCCCAGCCTCAGTTTCCCTCTTGTGTTCTCCCCTGACTCCTCTGGTCCATAACAGGTGCCTGGAGCACTAGTGAATTATCCCTGTGAATACACCTATCTTAAATAAGTGTGGGTCCCTTGGAAGATGCAGTCACTCGATTATTTGCGTGACATGCTCTGTGCTGGGCTCTGAAACCATAATACAACTGGCAGATGACTCAGAGTCTAGTGAGAAAGAAGGAAAGGCAAGTAGGGATTCCAGGAGAATGTGGTTGTCTGTACAGTCTGTATGTACCTGCACAGGGGACACTGAGGATGAGGAGCCACTGTTCTTCCTGCGTTAGTGAGCTAACTGGTTATCACTGCTGGGTGCACAGTCGTCTGACCAAGATGTGTGGATCCAGCCAGTGAGTAGCCCCGCTGGTCCAGGCTTCCACCACTTCCATGCCCAGCCTGCCATCCAGAAGCTGAGAGTGACCCAGTCTATGCAGATGTTAGGTGAGCCCAGCACTGTGATGGGTGTTTCCTAGTCCTCCTTCCGTCCCTTCCCCGGAGACACATGGTCATGAAGACAGAGTGGAAAAAACCAAGATGGCCTCAGTCGTGGTCCACAGACCAATAACGAATGAAGAGTCCAAGTCATATGGAAGTCTGCAGCCTCAGGAATCCCGAGATCACAGTGAGGATGCTGCTACTTTAGGGACCTGACTGGAGGATGACTTCTTGTGACAGTCAGAGACTGGAACTTCTTGGATCCCACGAAACCTTTCCAGGAATCCGAGGTGTGCGCCTTGTTGACGGCGAAATGTCAGATCCAGTGATTTGCCTTCTCCGAGTGGATGCTCAGATGTGGTTATCCTTTAGCGTGGGTTTTCTAAGAGGTATTTGGGCACCTGATTTAAAAAAAAAAATGTCTTATGAAAGCCTAAAGTTCTTCTTGAAACAGAAGGAAGACAGAGTGGGTGTTCAGGAGGGCACAGAGGTGTCTCTATCCATCTGTCAGACTCTTTCGAGGGAAAATACATTGTTCTAAATACAACACACACGTTATATTCTCAGCTGCCATCTATTGTATCTGAAAGTACTTTTCCTGTTCTAGGCCTATGTCTCTCTGGTAGATTAGAAATTCATAAATATTGGTCGTTGTAGGAAGATATTTTAAAAAGGCATTGACTGAGTGATTCACTGAGAACTCCGTATCCAGGTTGCAGGCAAAATTTTGGTTTAAATGGAAACGACTAGGCTAAAAGTTGCTTTAAAGCTTGCTATGAGTTATTTTAACTCAAAATTACTCAGTATTTGTGTTTAAATCAGACAGACCCACAAATGCAATTTAGCCTGGTTTTCTTGTGTGTGTTTAGGAACAACAGTCTCCTTAAGTTGCAGTGGCAAATAGCCAGAGGAAAGAGAGGTGTTAATGAGACTCAGTGTAGATGGAAAAGGCACAGGACTGACAGCTTTCCGTAGTGCAGTTGGCACTGGATCGAAAAGACAGGGGGTGGCACGAAGCTGACTGATCACCTTAGATAATGATGAAAGAGTAGTAACAGTGGAGGGTTCAAGGACCACTGAGGAATCACACTGGGCCAGGGGGGCAAGGAGAGAACTGGGATGGGAGAGGCACATCGTCGGCTCTTTGGCGGTGCAGGTTCTCGGGTGAAATATGAGAACGCTGATAAGCCGACCCAGCGATATTGATACCAGGACTTGCGAGCAGCAGAACTGGCAGTGGCGCTGCACTAAGGCTGGGATATTAGAAGGAAGGGGATGTGTGGGTCAGGTCAGGTGCCTGGGAGCTTCTAGGGCATTAAGAAAGGATGTTTTGGTGCATCCTTATGCATTGGTGACTGTTGCTATTTTTACAAAGGTGCTGCTTTTTTAATCCTTTTAACTCTGGGCTATGAATGGCTTTTGAATATTTATTTATTTATTCACATGTATTTAATTTTTTGAGATGGAGTTTTGCCCTTGTTGTCCAGGCTGGAGATGGAGTTTCGCTCTTCTTGTCCAGGCCGGAGTGCAATGGCACTATCTTGCCTCACTGCAACCTCCGCCTCTAGGGTTCAAGCGATTCTCTTGCCTCAAGCTTCTGAGTAGCTGAGATTACAGATACCTGCCACCGCGCCTGGATAATTTTTGTATTTTTAAGAGAGATGGGGTTTCACCATGTTGGCCAGGCTGGTCTCGAACTCCTGACTTCAAGTGATCCACCCACCTCCACCTCCCAAAGTGCTGGGATAACAGGTGTGAGCTACCGTGCCTGGCCTGGCTTTTGAATATTTAGATACTGACGTTCTGTTATTGGTTTATTCAGGGCCTTTCCTGGCATTCTCCTCCCTTCTTCTGCCCATTTCTTTGGACAGTTACACATTTTTCAGAAAGCAGGTGCAAAATAAAAGGCAACTTCGTCCTGTCACTTTTGGGGTGTGAGTGAATACGTGGAATACGAAAGGAAGTGGCATCATTTGGTGGATGGAAACTCTGGAGATTGTCCTTTACTTTCGGTGGACTCTGCTCTTCCAGGAGCTATGGAACAAATTTCATTTTCCCCGTAACGCCAGAGTTGAGTTCCTGCTGGTCCTATTGACTGCCCAGACGTGGGGAAGACAGGGTGACGTGGAATACGTTTATACCCGATGGCTGCAAAAATAAAATTTTACCTCCTGATGTCTTGGGGTATAGGCAGCCAGAAGGTCACAGGTGGAAATTTCTGTGTCATCAGTGGAAGGCAAGACCTTCATCCGAGGGAAATCCATGGAGACCAAGCGGGGCCATAAGCTGGACATCGACTGAGGGACTCTTGGGCAACCCAGCCTCCTAAGCAGATCTGATATGAAAATGGACATTTCTGTATTACCAACAGGTTTTAACATTCATGGGATGAAGCAAAAGGGAGAAATTCTATTACTGCTACCAGGTGACATGAAGTCACCTTTCAGATTTCCCTGCAGCACAAAATAGAAAACAATAGGATTTGGGCAGTGTGTGGCAGAAATATCCAGCCCCCACACTTCCTACTGATGTTTACCTATGAGGGATATGATTTCAATGAAATTTGCTTTATGGTTTCTGTCTTAGCCCATAGATCAAGTTGAGTTTATGGAAGATTGATCAATTTCAGTTAATGTTAAAAATTAGTTCAAGACCATTTTGGAGAAAAATAGTTCTTTTCTGCTATTTCCTAGTAATGACCTGAAATGTGAGCTGCAATCTTTCTCTCGCTTGTACTACTTGGCTTTGTGAGAAATTCCCCTAATGGGTTAGATTTAGCATTGTCACCCTTGAAATTAAACGCTGGTGGTTAAAACTTCATTTTTATAAGAAGAACTTGACATTAATAATTTTTATACCTTTGATTAAATAACTAAAAATACATTATTATTGGGTTAATAATTACTCTAGATATGTGCAGATTTTTGACCATTTCATTGCATTATTATGGCACAGAAGCAAAATTTCACTCATATATTTGACTTAAATGGCAGTCTTTGGGGATTTGATTCAGAAATTATAAGTTCTACTGCAATTTACATGTTAAGTTCTGTAACCCCGTGATAGTTCAACCATTTGTTAAAAAAAACAGTAGGTGGCCTGTGGTCTGATTTTCAATGAATAATTTTATTTTACATCCAGCACAAGGTCCAGCTGAATGTTTCATTACATTAAAATTTCACCAAGTAACATAAACCTTGTAATTAAGAAAACGTTCACTTTTTATAGAGTGCCCAGATAATTTTTGAAAACATTCCTCCAAAATGTGGTTGGGAAACTACAGAAATTTTGTCACATAACATCCTTAGACATGTTTTCACTGAAATTACTTAAGCTGTGATTTTTTAAAAATCATTTCCCAATGAGGAACCTTAAAGAATTCCATGGAAATGAAGAATTAAATGATTACTTAGCACCTGGCTTCTGGAACATACCCCCAAATTATTTAAACAGGGTTTTATGTTTCTGCATTGTGATTCATTTCTTTTGGATGTCTTTTATTATTTTAAATTAGCTCACAATTTATTGCTGTTGTCTTGTTCATCTCATGTTTGTTTAATTAGCAGTGCTTCTCTGTCATGTCTTCATAAAGCGTGGAAATCAACATTACCATGGCAGTTCCCTGTCTCCTGTGAGGAGAAGTCCCAGAATTACCCGTGCCATCTGAGATCCCAAAATACCCATCTTGCCCACAGGCACCTGTAGGGTCTGCAATGTACTGACATTATTCTTAGACACACTGCCAGAGACTTCTAGGAATGGTGTCCCAGCAACGACCAATCGGTATCCACCTATGATCCTGTGCTCCCATAGACTTCGGGGTAGGCACTACTACTTCTGGGAGACATTGACAAAAAAAAAAAAAAAAAAAAAAACCCGCTAGTTTCTGTGTTCAAAGCAGAGGGGGCATGAAAGAAACAGCCAACAATGCCACCTAGCCATTCACAGGTGGAGAGAGAGAGCTCCTGGGAACATGTAGAAGTCTCGTGCAGGCTCTGAAATGCTGCCTGTTGGATGGAATGGTCCTTCTTTGTGGCCCTGAGAAAAGCCTGGAGTCCCCATGTTCGGGGAGCAGACAGAGTGGTATTTCTTGGTGAGGAGAAATCTAGCCCTTTTGTGCTCTTGAAGCGTGTTTTGGATGTTGTTGGTTTTCTCACTTGGTATTTGTATTGCACATGTAAGCGTGTGTGTGTGTGTGTGTGTGTGTGTGTGTGTGTGTGTGTAGTGAGAAGGGCTTCTTTTTCCTTAACACAATCTGAACTGTTAGTACATGTGGCCTGGGGCCTTTAAGAAGAGACAAAATAGATGTATACATTTAAATCCATAGACAGAACTCAGACACGCCTGTAACACTCACTCTGTGTGGTTGTGTTGCCCTGGGAAGGCTCCGCATCCCTAGCACACTACAGAACCCCAGCTCACAAGCCCGCTCTGCTCTGTCAGCTTCTCTGGGTTTCTTTCACTATGTGCTGTCCCCTGACTGCCACTAAAGTGCCACTAATTGGGATGTGAGTTCAAAGGAAAGTAGGAACAAATTAGAAAGTCACGGATTTCCACCCTGGTAGAGACAGAATGAGGCACATAATTTAATCACCACTAGAGGTGAATCCATGGCAGAGAGAAGAGGGCTTCACTGGATGAGGTCTGTGACTTTCTCTTTCACCAAAAGAGAAAGTCTTACTCAATAAAAAAGTCTACCAAGTGGAAAAAGGAGTCCCATCTGCCACCTTCCTTCCTGGCTGCAGAGGCGTTTCTCTTTAGATTCACCCTCTACTTCTCTAAGATGCTTGATGATAAACCCAGGAATCTTTCTTGAAAGACAACTCTCTGGTTGGACTCTACTAATGAGAAAACAAAAAGCCTTGAGTAGTAATAATATACAGCAGAGAGTTCATACCATAATATACAGCAGACAGTTTGTACCGTAATATACAGTAGACAGTTCATACTGTAATATACAGCAGAGTTCATACTGTAATATACAGCAGACAGTTCATACCGTAATATACAGCAGACAGTTCACACCGTTCTTCCAAATACCCATTCCAGGAATATGGGACTTTTGAAAATACCTCAAAAACAAAAGGGTTTTTTTTTAATTTTTATTTTTTTATTTTGACAGGGTCTCACTCTGTTACCAGGCTGGAGCACAGCGGTGCTTGTGTGATCATGGCTCACTGCAGCTTCAATCTCCTGGTCTCAAGCAGTCCTCCTACCTCAACTTCCCAAGTAGCTGGGACCATAAGAGTGTGCCACCACACCTGGCTATTTAAAAAAAATTCTGTAGCGATGGGATCTTCCTATGTGGCCCAGGCTGGTCTTGAACTCCTGACTCAAGCAATTCTCCCTCCTAGGCTCCCCAAAGTGCTGGGATTGCAGGTGTGAGCCACTGTGCCAGTCAAAAGTTGTTTTTTGTTTTTTGTTTTTCTTCAGTAGTCGGAATGAATAAAGGGAAACCTGTCTATATTTTGAATCTAAAGTGTCAGGGAAGCTCACAAGAGGCGAGGAGAACGTTTCCCCAAACGTGATGGGTCATGGTCACACCCTGAACCAGCCCTTGAGAACAGGTGTCCATAATTAGACCAGAGCTACAGTGGGGAGGACACAGCGACTTTCCTTGCTGAGTTGAAAGTCCCATGTGAATTATGATTTCCGGAGAGATATTCTGCACAGAGTGACAGGCACCAAAATATCGCATTCTGTAACAATCTCGTGCTATCATAACTGATAGTTTTCTACAACGGAGATGGGCAAATGGTCTTAAGAACATGCCCACTGTTGTTACTTTCATTTTTGAGCATTTTCTAATATGTTTTGTTTTTTTGAATGTTTTACAATTGAAGGTCTTCTCCATTTGAAAACTCTTTTTCTTCCCTCCTTTTTTTTCTCTTTTTCTGTCTCTCCCTTCCCTTCCAGGTCTTCTGGGTGGATCCAATTCCCTCTGGGGAAAAACTACAGAGTTGAGTCCCAGGAAAGGAAAGGAGGAGTCCATCCAAAAGCCAGTGCTCTGTCACCTACACACAAACCCCACGGGTTGCAGGTTCCTGGTGCCTGGTTTGCAAGAATGCGCCATGCGTATGTTTGGTTTGTCTACTTTTGTGGCGATGATTGATTCTGTCCTTTATGGAGTCCCCCACACAGAAGAGTTAGAACTTCTGACATAATGCAGGTCTAGAAAAAAAATTTCTGATCATGAGCTAAAGAATAAGGGCCGTCTTCTGCACAAACACAGATACAAGGGCATTTCCCACTAGACTTCTAGCTCAATTTCTGACAAAGCCTTGTGGGCATTTTGAGAGATCCAGGGCTTTTCTTCCTCACCATTGTTGTGCTGCAGTGGGGTTTCGGGCGTTGCTCCTGCTCATAGAGAAGAAATATCTGTAAAAGATGATGGGCTAAATATTCATTTTAGTATGTAATTATTAGCTGACTGCTGAATATCTTGTAAGATCACCTAAAGACTAGTCATTAGGATTTTTTGGTTTAATTTATTGGCTAATAAGAAACAGTGAATGAGGACACCACTCTAGAATCCTATGTTACATTAAACTTCTGGTGAGAATTTTCCTTTCAGCCCTGAAAAACTTACTTTCTTCTATGTTTTCCTGCTTTCTCTCTTACGACACTTCTTTTACCCGCTACATGAAATGAAGCAAAGCTCACAGCCAACATACACAAATGGGTCATGTTCACAGGGACATTTTAGTGCTCTACTGAATTTGAGAAAAATTTCAAAAAATGTTTACATTTTGTCTCTTTTCCTTGTTCAGAATACTCAGAATTTCCATTTCTGATGGTTGAGAATCCCGAGTCAATAATCCATGATCACGATACAAACCTGAGAGACTTTTTATGTAAAGTACTGTGTTAAGTGTTTGATGCCTAAATAGCTCCCACAGAAAGGACAAATAAATAGTCAAAAGTAAAAAAGCAAATTCACTTTAAAATATATTGGCATCTATACTCGGCCATATATTCTGTCTGTTTCATCTATATTTGCATAATGCAAGTTGGATATTGTAGGCTAATGCAAGTTATTTTAAGTGGTGGCTTAGAGAGAGAGAGAAAAAAAACCCTTAAAAAGTGTGAATAAATTGTGGGTAAAAACCTCCATTTATCCTAGTGTAGATGATGCGCCCCTGTGTACAAAAGGTATTTTTGTTCAATTTGGATGAATATTTTTTATAACCATGCTTCTTTAGTTTCATTGTATATCTTTTCTAGCAAAGGAAAAAAATACCCTCTAGAGCCAAAGAGGTTTATCTCCCCCTGTTTTGAAACAGTTTTGGTTATGTAGTGTTCTGTAAGAATATCGCCCCCTCCCCAACCCCCATTCAATTTTCCCCGAGGCTAACAATTTTATATCCAAAGTAAATCTAGCTAAAATTAAGAAACAGAGCATACAGCTGCCCTTACTCATGGCCCACAGATGTTACCAAAATCTGATTAAAAAGCCCTTAATCTCCTGCTGCACCTTTTCATTAGTGTAATAATCATTTTTGCCAAATATCTAACAGAGGGGAAAAAAGGAGAAGGAGAAGAGAAGGTTCAGATCACCAGGATCCTTGCAAATGCACGTGGAACCTAGTGGGGAAAATGAGGAGTCGAGGCAATCCATGTGCTGAAATATTTTTGCTTCTTTTTCTAGAAAATGTGCAATTTGGTCAGGCAGAAAAAATTGAACAGAGCCTTCCAAGCAATAAATCACTGGATTGCTGGTGACATTCATACAATGCGGATATAGTGTTAACTGTAGGAGTCAGACAGCCCCTCCTGCACCCAGCCTGTCCCTAAGAGGTGACCTTGTGACGGTGCGGTAATCAATCATCCTGGCGTAGGACACACTGTTTTTGTTTAATATTACACTATTGGAATATATAGTAAACAAAGTGTAGAGGAAATTTGGAGAGCAAGCGCTATATAAGGAATGCTGTAATATGCTTGCTGCCTGTGGAGAATCACCCTGTTCCCTGCAGCCTCTGAACCCCTCGTTTACCAACTCCATGGCCTTTGACACAGCGCCCATCTGCATCTCCAAGGCGGTGCTTCCGGTATGGAGCACCCAGCACGCAGACCGTGGTTACAATTTTAAGGGAAATAAAACCAGAAGTTTGTAGCGATACAGTTTACAACCTTTAACGGGAATAGATTTTTCAGGCTCAGTCTTCGTTTTTTTGTTTGTTTTTCTTTTTGCACTTCCACTCAGTGTTTTTCTGATCAAAATGCTTGGAAAGAACGGAATTTGATTTCAGAAACACCAATTCTGGCATACATCTTGATCCGTTCACATCTCCTAGGATATTGCACGAGGGCCACGAACCAGGAATGGAGTTTAGTGTTTTGCACGCGAATATGAGCCAACCTCCTCCAGGCTCATGTCCTCTGTTTAGAGAATCTATTGTCTTTCAGTGAGTTATACACATAAAGTGGGACCATGAGGCCGTATTAACTGGCTGGGTCATTATCTTCAGTGTGGGCCACTCTGGGGCCAGGCAGATCCACAACGCCCATTGCTAATGATGAGACCAAATTTTTTTGAGATTTTAGACAAAGAGGTTTAAGTAAATTAATCATGAAAATTAAAAATATCATCTTTTTGGTTTTTCTTCTTAACCGTTCAGCATTTCCTCCAGGTGGTAAACCCCTTTGGATAGGATGCCATAAAGTGCATTTACATGATTCAGTACGTTAAGAACATGCCAACACTCTTTACTGAAAGAGTCACGGAACTGCATTTGTTTGGGGTGTAACATCAACAGTGGGAATTTTGAGCCTAAGTTAAGGGGAGAATTGGGCTCTAAACAGACATAAGTGGGGAACTTTTCACAGCCCATTGAAGTGGCGCGTTTTCGTTCACATCACATTCACACATTTTCCCCCCAACATATTGGAGTGTTCCCTGATTTTCATGGAAAATCAGCAAGTCAGAAACAGTCAGTTGATTTTTACAATGTGAGTTCTGGGGCCTTTAAATGAGGATGATAATCATACAATCCAAAGAAAAACAGTGGTAGAGTCTTTAAAATCAATGTCGTGAAATGTATTTGGGAAGACTCCACAGCCACACATTTCCCACGTGGCACAGAGCTCATTTCAATCACTGGAAATGAGGTTCCAGGATGACACATGCGAGTTTCTCTCGGAGAACAGTGAGGGAGAGGCTCTGTTCTGGGGGCAGGGGGTGGAGGACCTCAGCAGAGCCCCATCACACACCGGACTCAGGAAGGTGGGAGAGGTGGGAGATTCGAGAGAGATGCTGGGTCTGCGAGAAACCTCAAGACCGTTAGGCAACCCTAAGAAAAGTCTGGAAAAGGTGGAAAATTGGAAGCCACGCATGTTCATGCAAAAGGGCCTGGCCATCGGACAAAATCTGCTTGGTTTTCTCAATGCAGGTTTCATATTGACTTAAGCTTAAGTGATTTGGTCAATTTGGCCAGTTTTCGATAGCAAATTAGTCAAGATTATGTGTGTGTGTGTGTGTGTGTGTGTGTGTGTGTGTGTGTGTAGAAAGCTTTTATGAAGCCAGAAGGAAACCTCACTTCATTGTTATACCAAGCATCCTTAGAAGAAGCAGCACACAACATATTTGCCAGTGGACATAACATGGAGGAACAGGGAAGCAGGGGTAAATGGCCCCGGGTCTGGTACCCAAATTGCCTCTGGGAAACAAGGACAGAGACTGGGGAGCAGAAGGGCACACACACACATGAACACAAGCACACACAAAAACACACTTGCACACATGAACACACACACACACACACACACACAGTCAATTCTTTGTTGAGCAGCAGAGGACCCAGAGCACAGTCCCTGGCACCTGGCAGCAGGGTCCACCCAGGTGCAGGAGTTATTTCCTGCCTTCATGTGGCCAGAAGGCACTTGAGATAAAATGCCCCCTTTCTCCTTCCTGTGAGATAATCCAGGAACCCCAATAGCAACACTGTACTGCTTTTGTTAATTCAAGACATTTCAAAAAAATTGGTTGTTTAGTAAACATGCGGTCTTCTAAACCATCTTTGAGGAATAGAAATTGTAACCCATGAAATATTACAAACTTTTAAGTAGTAAAACCTCTTGAAAAGCTCTGTCAGTTGGAATCAGCAGCATTCACTTCTTCTCCTTGATGAAATATGTGTTGTTTTGTGCTTTGTATTTGTGGCAGGGAGATTTTATCTCCTGTCTGCCTAATCTGGCTCCATTGATGAACTATACGGTTTTATTAAATATGTTCTCCTTCTTGCCCTCAACCCTTTTTTCTTGTTGTTGCTAAACCTTCCTGGGGCAGCTGTTCTAGGTATCATGTCTCAATATACAATTTTATTCTTGAAATTTCCCCCAGCAGGGGCGAATTGAGAGCAAGTGGCTTAATATGCAGCAAGAAATCTACAGACAACTGCATCCAATTTGCATAGCTTTAGCTGTGCTAAAATTCCAGTCTCCAAAGGATAAATGCAAAAAAAAAAAAAAAAAAGAAGAGTCTATCTTTGTGTGTTTAATTATCTGACTTTATACTAGCTAAGTTATAGTTGCTACAATGAGCGTTTAAACATTTTGGGCAAAAGGAGTGAGCGATTTTCAAATTACTGATAAAAATTATCTGAGCAAATAAAAAATATGGCAAAAATAAGACCATAGAAATTCATTTGCTAGGGTGGTTAAAATGAGAGATGACATAATTTATTAGCATCTTGTAATTCCACTTAATCCACCAACATTCCCAGAAGTACCATACTTAATATAAATATGTTTATGTAGTTTTTAGAAACAGAAAGTTAAAGTAGGAGACAGAATACCATCTCCTCTCATTAAAGATGGTATGCATTTATTTTATAGTTAAAACTGTGCAATATTTATTTGAAGGGGCAATCATATATTTAAAAAGGAAAATCAAACCATAAGATTCATTGTTTAGCCTGGAAATTCCTCACAAACAATAAAAATGGAGTGTTTATAAAAAATGTATTGTTCTTAACCTTATGGGGAGAAAGGAATGTTATTCTTCAAACTTGCTTTTCCTTTAAAAGTCTTGAACGACTGGGCTTGTGTGCTGTGTGACTCCAGAAACAATTTATTGATTTAAAATAATAGCAATGTGCACTTTAGAATCTTACCTCCGAAGACCTTGAACATGAAATATTCCAAGCAAAATATCAAGAAGAGAAATGCTGTTTAAAGCAATTGAATGTGAATATGTTTCCGGATTCATTTTGGATGGTGTGCATTCTAAATATCTCTCACAAGTGTTTGTCCAAGGAAAATAATTCAGACTTTGATCAGTTATGTTTCAAAGAATAAATAAAAATTAAAGAATTCTTAGAAGAGTAAAATATGTGTTAGTCTCAGTTACCTGGTACAGGAAACAGGGAAAATGTTGAGAAGATTTGATTTTTTGTTTGTTTGTTTCATCAATTGCTATTGTCAAACCTGCTGATATCCACCTTGACAGAGAAAAAGAGAGACCTGCAGAATTTTTTTCTTTTGTAGTAAAAAATACATTGATAAGCTTCATCAACTATCTGCATTTTCAACAGTTTTTCTAAATGTCAAAGGCGTTCCCTTTGCATTAAATAAAACCGAGATGAGCGATGTCGCTGGCAGGTTAACCCGAATTCAACACACAAATACTATCAGAGTGGCGTGGGCTCCTTCACAGGATTACATTACATACCTATTGCAAAGCTTGAACTCTTTGGGGAATGTTCATTCTCGCTGCGGTACCGTCACCGAGTCCCACCTCCTGTAACAATAATGGGTGTCAGGTAGAGTTTGGATGAGACAGGATTAAGCTATCACCCCCCCTGCTGTGTGTTAATTTATTGCTTCAGACATTTTCATATCTGATTCATTTTCACCCACTCCACTGCGATTGCACAAAGTTCTCAGTCTCTGCCAGTCCAAGTGGCACTGGAGTGCGAATAGCTGGCACCGTGAAATGGCTTTCTTCACAGTGCGGGGCCCAGGTACGTCCTGGGAGAGCGCAGCTGTGCTCGCGCCGCAGAACCGGGAATCGCACGCGGCGTGCAGGGCCAGCCAATATGCTTAGGTGTGACACAAAAGCCAAAATCTGGGCTTTTTAGTAAACAAGAAAGGAAATTGTGATGCTGCCGAGATCCCAGTGCTAGACGTCTTTAGCAAATGGTGTTATTTCCTCAAGAAAATACAGGGCACAGCTGCCTGGAACTTACATCAAAAATACCTTCCCCCTAGTTTTGTTGGACGATTATGTAGAACCTGCTGGAAAGGTGTTTGTTTCTGTTTGTCTGTCAGCTGAATGCACCGCGTGTCCCCTCTCCTTCTGGTTTTGCCCCAGGCTCAGTCATCTGTGTTGCTGGAGTTGGGAGCAGAGTTAGACACTCCAGAAGGCCGGAGAAAAGACTCGGGAGAAGAGGCTGTGCTTTGGTATTCCTTCCTCTCAAAAATTATGCTGATTAAAAACAAACAAACCAAAAAAGCAGAAACACTTAATTTGGACAGTTCAAAGGGACAAGCCAAGGAAACGTGTTTGCAAACGCGAGCGGCCGTGGAGTCTAAGCCACTAAAAGGGGACACGTTGCAAAGCCATGTGGAGGTGGCTGATGGTAAAGGGCACGTTCTTCTATCTGTCAGCCTGCGTTTGCACATAGCTTCCCAGGGAAAATAGCAAGTTTCCGATTAAAGCACCTGGGGAGGCTCTGGTGCTGGGGGAAAGTCTCCTTCCTTCCCCTCTGCAGAGGAAGAAAGGATCCTGGCTTCTGAGGATCATCGTAGAAGCGGCGTTGTGCCTCAGCCCACCTCTCCTGCTATGCGGAACCTTACAACCCACCTGGGAGATCCAGGTTTGAAATCTGGCTTGGTTATATATGGAAGGCTCCCATTTAAAAAGCTGACAGATAACTGGAGCAAATTTTTACTCTTTTTCCTTCAATCAGCAAGCACAAACTCTCGTCGTTCCAGACACAGTGATGCACGACCAGTGAGTGTCTTTGGGGCCGTCCTCTTGGGCGACTGGTTTTAAAAACCAGGCCACGACTTTTATTAGCACAACACGCCTGGCTTGCCATTTAGGAAATACTAGCCGAGTCACATGTTGTCAGTAACACGGAGAAAGCACTGCCCAACATTTATGGGAAGAAGAAAGAGGCCTCACAGCCCCATTTTTTTTTTTTTTTTTTTTTTTTTTTTTTTGGTTAAAGTTAAAATGCTACTGTGAAGGTATCGGATGGCACAGGGCAGACACTGATGTATAACACACAGATGTACAAAACTGCATATGTGCCTATATTATCTGCATAACTGCTATCTATGATGTTAACTCTATGCAAAGCAAGCTTTTTAAAATTAATCGATTACTAAAGAACCAAATATACTTAATCTGGGGACACACGTGCCCCTTCAGATGAGCAGTGTCAATATCTGTAGGTAACAGGAGTCAGGCTTGTGTCTACAGAAGTCCTTCTTTTGGCTTTATTGAATTTCTCCTAAGATGGCAGACTAAAGTGATTTTAACACTTATCAATTGGATTTATGATTTCGGTGTCATCCACCTTGCTTCTGACATGAGGAAATGTTCAACATGAGGGACTCATTCAATGATTTTTTTAACTACACTATAAAACATTTTAGTCTCCTTTCTTTCTGAAATCCATAAATGGCTAATTTAATCTCATAGTTATACAGTTGGACTCCGTGAGTTTCATCTGCTAATTATTTGGCACCATTTGGATGGTTTAAATCATTATG
Organism: Macaca thibetana thibetana; assembly: GCF_024542745.1. Taxonomy (NCBI): domain Eukaryota; kingdom Metazoa; phylum Chordata; class Mammalia; order Primates; family Cercopithecidae; genus Macaca; species Macaca thibetana. Next base: position 125,193,993 of record NC_065586.1, on the reverse strand, counting down.
ATGTATTGTGTGACTGGGATGGCCGCCTTCATTGTGGAGATAAACTCCGGCCTGCAGCACTGGTCTTGTCCTGGCTTTTTGGTAAAAGTATAAAATCTTGGACTGTGGGAGCTACTGTTTGAATGAGGCCACATTTACAGCACACTGCGTGTCTGATCCAGAAGCATTCGGCAGGCTCGCCCACGGGAGGGTGGGTGAAAACAAAGACCCGGAGTGCACAGGTCACCATAAATATCTGCACACTGATTGTACGGTATTTCTGAAATTTTAAGAGAGGCAGCTCATATTTAACAAAAGTGTTTTTTACAATCTTTAAACACATCTTTTTTTTTTCTTTTTCCTGCTGAAGAAACTCTCTCTCAGTAATGATCTCTTCTTTATTTTCCAGCTGGAATAAAGGAGGCAAAAATAGCTCACCTCTAGTTTTAAGCCCGAGAGCTCTCACCTTTCAAATGTGATAACCAGTTCAATTTCAGCGTTCGTGAAAAAGATGGCTGTGATTTTTCTGGCCTTTTTGGAGGCAAATGGATGGTAAGACTTGGGAGAGGAGAAGAAAGAGTTGAGTATTGTGCATGTGGAAAGCCATCCTTTTTCCCTCTCTCTCTCTCTCTCTGGCTAATTAACAGCATGCCTGTTAGCTGGTTATATTTTATCTGCAACTTAGGGGCTTGCTGCGGTTTTCTGGGAGGCTGCTGCTGATTGAGCCGAACGTTTGTGTGTCTGGTTACAAGGAGACTGCTCAGCACAGCGGGCACAGCCTGTTGTACCTCATGCGTCGACTGTGCATTGGCCGTGGATGTTCCATTTCATATATCATTCCCAACTCGCAGCTCTGTTTCCTGAAGTCAAATAACCCTCTCCTTCACACCCATTATCACAAATCATTTTGTAATCCAACTCCCCAAGTTGCGCTAGGACACGGGCAGAGCAATACAAGTCACAGTGGTGGTGGAGTCACTGGGATGGCCTGACTCTGGATTCAGAGAAATGGCTCAGCTCCCTACCTGGCTGAGACATCGGCACCCAGGCCACCTAGACCGTGATGTCTTTTTAATTTTTCATTTGGAAATGATAGAGGGGGGAGGGAGAGGGTGATCAGGCTCGGCAGGGCCTTCACCTCTCACCCTCCAGGTCTCTGCCATGGGAGGGAACCATGCAACAGGACTCTATGCCAGCTTCGGTTTCAATCCCAGCAACGAGGGACAAACCATGGGCAGGCACATTTGGGGGCTGTGAGCACCTCAACACATCCTCTTGCAGTGTCTGCTGCTATCAGGGTCACCAGCAGGTCCTTGGCAGCTTGCTGCTGCAGCAGCACTGGGGCTTTGAGAAGTGTGCCACATGGCTCTCAGGAGGTGGCTTATCCGGGGGCTTGGGGAAGGCCCCCAGGCCCACCACCTTGGGAGCTGCAATAAGTTACCCGCATTAGGTCATCGTTTCAAACATCAACACCCATGCTGGGTGGGAAAGGGCTCTGGGGACAGTGAATTTCTCTGTTTCTATATTTTCAGTTTTCTGAATATAACTTTTTATAGAAGTATTTAAGGATACTTCTATAAAAGTATATCCTTAAATATGTCTATAAAATGTTTTAATCTAAAAAGTATAAAAATATACTTTTTAAAGAAGGAAAACATAGCAGACTAGAAAGTGGCAACTTTTCATTTTCTTCCCCATCAAATAACATGATTCACATAAACGGCTTTTTATTTCCAAAGCCTTGGTTGTCCATACCCATTAGGGAGCTCCATGGTGTTGAAGGAACTTAAATGTAATAATATGTCATTGCAACTCAGGTAAACCAAGAACAAAAAATACTCCCAGAAAGGTACCAGTTTCCATGCCAAAGAAAATAAAGAAAAGAGAACAGATGTCTGAACTAGTATTTGGAACTGATCCCCCTGCACCCGCTTTGTCATTAACTGGTTATGGGGTCTGGGAGACAGAGCAGCCCCTCTTTAAGGTGAGGATGCATGTGGGGAAATTGATGCCCCCAATTCCAACATCCCAGGTTCAGTTTCCTCAAGGGTTGGTTTCTCTTTGCTCTCTTTGCCTGTCTCATCCGTAGTATTAACTAGAGAAGAGAAGACAAAGGATTTACACTCCTAGCCTCTGTTGTGGTTCCTGAATCTTCTCATCTGATAAAGATGATGAGTTCGTTTTTTTGGAACATCACAGCAGCCTTTCTTTGGTGAGATGACAAATAAGATAAGTGGTTGTCTCCATAGTCTATTTTGTTAGTCACTGCAGGAACCCCTTCGCTCCCAGCTTCTGAGAAGCATGCCACCAGGGATGAGGAAAAATGACTCTTTGGGGGGAATAATTTGATCCTAAGTATGATGCTGTGCACGCAGCCCGGCAAGCAGTCCTCCTCATTGCTGCCGATGCGGGGTTGACAGCTGTGCTTGCTTCTCCTCTGCCAGGAGAAACTGAGGCCCAGGGAGGTGGCATGGGTCACCCTGGAGCTGAGGAAAAGCAGGCATGCTGTTGAGAAAGAAGCAGGATGCAGGCCATCCCCGGGACCGCGAGGGCTGAGCTTCTCCTGCAACTCGTCAGCTACACATTGAGCTGACAAGTGCCCATCAGTGACACGTCAGGTTCACGCCTCCAGGCCCTCGCTTTCATGGCCCCATCGAGCAGTCCCCTGACGTGGTCCAGACGCCCCTCCCCATCACACCTCAACCTCATTAGTGAGAGCTCAGCTGCGAGGGCCTCTTGAATGACATGAATTTGAACCTGGATTCTGGGTCTTAGCACTTGTCCTGCTTCCTAAAAATGGAAGCTGTTGGAGTTGATGCTCTAGCTTTGGAGTCCAAACTGGCTCGGTTCAGAGGAAACTAGCTGTGGTAGGCTGGAGGCTAGCCGCCTCACAAACACCCACATTCTAATCCCTGGAACCTGTGCATATGTCACGTTACAGGGTAAAAAGGACTCTGCATGTATAATGCAAAGGCTCTAGAGATGGAGAGATCATCCTGGATTTTCTGGGCGTGCCCAGTGGAATCACGAGTGATCTTTAGAAGAGGGAGGCTGGAGGATTTGAGTTAGGGGTAGGAGAGATGAAAAGAGAGCAGGGACAGGCCACAAGCAAAGGAAGTCTGATGCCTCAAGCTGGAAGAGGCAAGGATGTGGATTTTCCATGGAGTTCTCCAAGGAAAGGCAGCCCCGCAGGCACCTTGATCACACCCGTCTGACCTCAGAACTGTAAGAGAATAACTTTGCGTTGATGTAAGTGATTAAGTTGGTGGTAATTTCTTACAGCGCGATGGAAAACGAATCACCTAGCGTGGACTGTGCTCCACTTGAGAACGTGTTGTCTTTCTTTCCCAGGGGCCTCCTGCTCCGTTCTTACCCAGCCTCTGAGTTCGTGATCTTTCTCTGACTCTAGCAATAACCATGTGGCACATTGGGAAGATGGAGCTCTAACGCTGACCTCTGTGGAAGGCATGAGCCAATCCAAATCATTTCTGAGGTTCAAAAGAGTAGCTTTTAAAGTCTTGGTGTTTTTTAAAAAAATGTGTGCCTTTGTACTTACTGATTGGCTGCCTGTATAGTATTTCTGGCTGGGCTAAAACCCAGGAAGGTCTCAAGAGAAAGGCCAACCACGTGAGGTTGTCTAACTAAAGATATTTGGATAAATTCTGGGTAAGCAACTGAATTTTTAGATGCTCTTCCAACCCAAACTTGGGAGCCGTGTGAAATTTACACATCATTCCTTAGTGGTCTGAGGGAGCGGCAAGAGTTGTGAAATGGGAAGCAGAGGAGCTTCCAGAGCAACCCGGTCATGACCCTGGAGTGGGGAAACTGCTTTAAACCCCATCACAAATATATCCTGCTCTTCGGATGCAGAGCTGTACAAAGAGAACAGTGCTGAGCGCTGAAGGGCGCACCCCGAGCAGCCCTTCAGGGAGTTTTCAGCAAAGCTCTGGCCTTTTCCAGTTCATGAGCCAACAAGGTGGCCACACTGCACAAACCATCCTAACTCGAAGGAACTCCTCGTGGCTCTGACATCCCCCAAAATAAACATTTTGGAGCGCCACAAAATCTCCCACTAAATTATAAATCCTTCTCCCCCTTTAATAATCCAGCTCCTGATTTCCAGGTTTCCCCACCATTTGCTGAATGTATCTTCTCATGAGGTTTTGTTCAACCACAGAGGTCTGGAAAAGCCACTAAAACTGAGCCGCACACATTTCTGGCGAGCATCTCCTTTTCCCTCAGTCTTTCTGAGCAGGGGTTTCTCTATCTTGCTGGACAGCGTGAAACACCCTTAGGACCCCACAGAGAGCTGGTAGCAACCATTTTTGTACCTTACCCTTATATTTTGAGCTTTCTAATATATCTTGTATGGGCATAATTTATTTCCTAATTTTTGACAAACTGGTTAAACAGTAAATAAAACATTAAGTAATGGTAAAACGTCTTTATGGGATCCAACTTATGAAATACACGAACACACACGCAAATGCTCCTACAGAAACACTGTAGGGCATCCACTGACCTTAGAAACCATATCTTTGACTCTGCATAAATTGTATGAACTGTTGCAGGAAAATGAAATGAAAATGTGCTAAAAATAAAGACTCAATCCTGATTGTTGTAGCTTCCTTTTGCACCATTCCAGCTGTTCGAAGTGGTTCGAGGATGGTCAGGCAGTCTCCGTGCTGTTCGGATTTGCAGTCAAATGAACAGGGAAGAGGAGCAGTCCTAGTCTATGATTCGCAACCATCGGTGAAATACTTGCTGCTGATTAGCGTAACATAAAAACCTGAACTGAGTGACACTAAGTGATTATAATAGGAATGCTCTGGGTTTTCTGGCGATGCTTCTGCTTTCAGCTGTGCTATATAAAAAGAACTGATCTCAGCTGTAAATCACCAAAACCTGGTACTTGACTCCATGCATTACATCAAGAGCCAAAGCACAGACTGACTTGGAGACACAGGATGGGCTGAGCAGATACTTCTACAACTGGATTGCGGGGACAGCCACAAACGTCATGAAATGACAGTATTTTTTATTTTTTATTTTTTAGAGTCAGGGTCTCACATGTTGCCCAGACTAGAATGCAGTGGCACCATCATGACTCACTCCAGCCTTGGACTCCTGGGCTCAAGGGATCCTCCTGCCTTAGCCGCCTGAGTAGCTGTGAGTACAGGTGTGCCACCACTCCCAGCTATGAAGTATTCTTTTTTTAAAAAAATCCATGCCCAGAACCTGGAAATAGAACACGAAGGATAGTGGATCAGACATTTGGAAGAATCTCTGAGAGGCAGAAAAGGATAAGAATGTACATAAGGGAAGGGCATGATGGAGAACCCCTGAGATAGGGGCCAGTGGAACCTGAGGGCTCAGTGGTGTCCCTCAGGGTCACCACGCTGACAGCTTTGCAAGAGCTGTGCCACCTGGAAACCCCCTCCCCACCCAGCCCTGAGCATCGGGCAGCATCAGTGTTTGCCCCAGATGGAGTCAGAGGGCGTTCTTGGGGCCAGGGAGGTGCAGGGACCCGGGAGAGACACTGAGCTCCATGTCCCCAAAACACAAAAGCGAACAAAGAGAATTGAGGGAAGCCACGGAAAAAAGAAATAATGGGAGAATATTTCCCAGCGCTGAAGAAGTACCGAGTCTTCATATCGAAAGACTGCTGACCGCTGAGCAGGGTAGGTGAAAAAAAGCATGTGCATCTAGCCTGGTTACTGCTCAATTTCTGGGCACTGAGAATAAAGGGAAATTACTAAGGGCTTTCAGAAAAAGGGATAAAATGCACAGGTACTTAGGAAGAACCAGAATCACATGGATGTGGGTCTACTCAGCAGCCACACCGAGGAAATGCTGGAGCGATATTCCCAAAGTTCTGAAGGAGAAAGATTTTGACCCTTGAACTGTGCACCCAGCCAAACTGGCATCCGATATGAGAACAAAATAAAGGCAACTTTTTCTGTAGGGGCCCTGGACAATTGTTCTCTCTAACGCTCTCTGGAGCAATCCCTGGAGAAGGGACTCCAGAAAGAGCCAGGCTGAGCATACAAGGCTCCTTTGTGACTCTGCCTTGACCTAAACATGACTTTTTCTGCAGCCTCTCAGAACCTCAATTTTCTTATTTGTAAAACGGGGGTAACAAAAACCTCATTTGCAAGACTGTTACGAGAATTAGAGAAAATGAGTGTGGACCTACCATAGTGCCTGCTACATGACAGGAGAATACAAATGCTCAGGCAATGAATGAATCAGCCACTTTTTCTGTAGCCATCCGCCACCATTGGCTAAGCTTAGGTTCACTGGTGCTCAGGACAGAGCCCATATTAGTTCTTTGAAATTGTCATCTCCAAGGAAAGCAGAATTCTATAAATGCAATTGAAATGAGTTTATACTTTCTAATTCTTAATCCTTCCACAAATATAAGTTGACAAGATCCCTCCCCATATATTCTGTCCCTTTCTTTTCTGTAATTTTATCTAAATCGTACATAGTTGCCTACGCTTTTTGTGCAGCAATGATACTAAATACACACCTAGGATTCACTGACTTTAGTAATCACAGGACCATTTTTACTTGATAATCTCTGATTCTTTGCAAAGCTTTTTACATCTGACTGTTCTTTTAGAGAGGAGAGGCAAGCAATGGGAAATGTCTTTTTGCATTATGTTTTTATTATAAATAATGTTCAATTCCTTTTCTGTACAGCCCATTTGAAGATGATTAATAATGAAGAATATCTAAAGAAAATGGACCTTTTAACAAGTTTTGACATCCCCAAAATGATGGATATTTTACATACAGCCGACTGGAGTGGGTAAGGATGAAGCTAAGAAAAGGGTAACCTGAAATAATGTGAATTTTTTTTTTCTGTGGTGGTGGTGATGATGATGGAGTTTTGAGAAAACTATCAACTTTATATTAAAAGAAAAAAATTGTGCAGCTTTTATGGAAAATAGTATGGTGATTTTTCTTTAAACATTAAACATAGAATTACTATACGATCTAGCAATTCAACTTCTGGGAATATAAGATAATTGGAAGCAGGGTCTTGAGTAGATATTTGTACACTCATGTTCATGGCAGTATTATTTAAAATAGCCAAAAGGTGGATTGATGGATAAGTGAATACACAAAATGTGGTCTATACATAAGATGGAATATTATTCAGCCCAAAAAAGGAAGGAAATTCTGATATTTGCTACAACGTAGGTGAACCCTGAGTACATGATGCTGTGTGAAATGACGCAGTTACCAAAGGACAAATCCTACATGATCCCACTTATATGTGGTACTATGGCAGTCAGATTCGTAGGGAATAAAAGTAGAACGGTGGCTGCCAGCTGTGGGTGGAGAGGAGAGTAGGAAAGTTCGTGCTCATTGGGAACAGAGTTACAATTTGGCAAGACGAAAAGACTTCTGGAGATGAGAGGTGGTGATGGTTGCACAACAATATCGATGTGCTTAATGCCACTGAACTGCACAGTTAAAAATGGTTAAGATGGAGCATTTTATGTGTATGTTACTACAATTAAAAATAATTTTAAAAAGAAAAAGAAAAAAACAATTGTACTAGTTTAAAACTATTTAAGGTGTGGTTCTTGACATTGATATACATTATTTAGTACATATTTTATTAAAGAACCTGTGGAAAATAGGAAATGGGAGAGGTCTCTGATGGACAGTCTAACACTGTACAGTCACATGTGGGAGACGGTGTGGATGCCCTCAGTGCCACCCCCTGGGCGTATCTCAGAGCTATGCCCTCATTCACCAGCTGCCAAGGGTTAGCTGCTAAGAGCTCACAGCTGCCTCTTCTCCAGAGACCTGTTCTCAGCTGATGAGAGTCTTGTTGCCAGGGGGATTTTAAAGACTCCTGCCCCAGAGACAGCCCACAATCTTCTGTGGCTAGCAGTTTTTACTCAACATTATAATTTTCATCCATGTTGCTCCTTGTAGCTGTAGAATAAAGAATTCATTTTCAACACTGTAGACAATATTCCTTTGAGTGAATATCCACATTTATTTATCCATATCCTGTCAAAGGACATTTGAGTTGTTTCAGTTTTTTTTTTTTAATTTTCCTGTAATGAACAAAGCTGCTGTGAACATTGCTGTAAAAATATGCAAATATTTCACTGGGGTGTGTACCCATCATGAGATCTGCTGGGCTATAAGACGTGCAAATCCCCAAATTTGCCTGATGCTGCCAATTTTTTTCCTAAGCGGCTGTCCCAGTTTTCATCTCTATCAGCAACACATGACATCTTTTACTGATTCCCAACTTTCCCGAGACGTGATGTTATCAGACCTCCTTAGGTTTGCAGATTTGGTGGTAAAATGCTTCTCATTGTCACCTTAGTTATGTTGACTACTAATGAGACCAATCCCTTTTTTTTTTCATTTATTTATGTGTCATTCATATTTTTGCAAAATATCTGTTCATTAATATGCTCATTTTAAAGCTATAGAGAATCCATTGTGTGAATCTAACTATAAACAGTACTTTTTTTATTTTTCTTTTTTTGAGACAGTCTCACTCTGTCGCCCAGGCTGGAGTGCACTGACATGATCCCAGCTTGCTGCAATCTCCGCCTCCCAGGTTCAAGCAATTCTCCTACCTCAGCCTCCCCTAGTAACTGGGATTACAGGCACCCACCACCATGCCTGGCTAATTTTTGTATTTTTAGTCAAGACAGGGTTTCACCATGTTGGTCAGGATGGTCTTGAACTCCTGACCTCAGGTGATCCACCTGCCTCAGCCTCCCAAAGTGCTGGGATTACAGGCATGAGCCACAGCACCTGGCCTATAATCAGTAAATTTTTTAAAGCTATAAAGCCCAAAGTATGAATATGCTTATAATTTATGCATACACCTTCCTCCTTGGGTAAGCTTTTGGTTTTCACCAACATTGCTACTGTGAACATTGGTGTACTTTTTTTTTTTTTTTTTGGTGCACATGAGCAAACAGTTCTGTTAGAAATATACCAGAATGAAATTTTGGGTCATAGTGCATGCATATATCCAATTAGTAGATAATGCCAAATTGTTTTCCAAAGTGACTGAATCGATTTACTCTTCTACCACCAATGTGTGAGAGTTCTAGTGGCTCTATGTCCTCGCCAACATTTGGTGTTGTCAGTCTCTAACTTTAGCCATTTTGGTGAGTGTACAGATCATCTGTTGGATTTTAATTCAAATGTCTGTGATGACTAATGAGAATGCGCGCTTTTCCTATCTTCACTGGCTATTTGGAGAAACTCTTATAAAATGCACCTTCAAATTTCTTGCCCATTTTTCTGTCTTTGTCTTATTGATCCAGAGGAATTCTTGATGCATTTTGGATGTGAAACCATTGTTGGTTTTACGTGTTACAGATCTCACTGGGTTGTTTCTCTACTCTGTCAATGTAGTTTTGATGCATAAAATTTCTTAATTATACAGAATTTAAACTTATCAATTCTTTTGTTTAGGTGAAGAGGTTTCCCCTTATACTGTTTTTTCTTATCCTATTTAAGAAAACTTTTTCTAAGCCCAATTCATTGAGATATTCTGATATGCTATTTTCTAGAAGCTTTACCATTTTTCTCTTTATGCTTCAGTCTATGATCTGTTTGTAGCTGGGTATATAGGAGTTTGTTATATACATTTGTCAAATTGTGCTGAGAAATATTCATGAGAAAATGATTAAAAAAATGATACTTGTTTTGGCTTTGCATAAGCTACCAAATGTTTTTAAATAGTTAATCTGGGTCAAATGTTTGTCACACTTGTATGTATCTATTGATAGAATCGTATGGCTTTAATATTATAACCCAGCAATGTCATGAATGACATTAATAGATTTAAAAAATTACATTATCTCTGCTTTTTTGGACATATCTAGTCACCATGTTGTATCTCTTTTGATAGACTTGGTGAGCTAATATTTTGTTTGAGTTTCTGTACTAACTCTCATGAGTGAGACTGGCTTGTGACTTTCCTTTTTTGTCCTCTCCTGGTCTAGATACCTTTTGGTGACCAGGCTTGTCTGGTCAAAAAATGAGTCGAAGAGTATGAACTCATTCTAGTCTGTGTAAGAGTTTCCATACAATTAAAATTATCTATTCCTTGAAAACTTGGTGAAACTTTCTGAAAAACCATCTGGGCCTGGTGTTTTGGGGATTTTAAAACAATCTTTAGAAATCAAGAACTTTCAATTTTTCTACTTATTCTTGAGTCCGTGTTGGTTAGGAACGTTTTTTTCTAGGTAGAAATATTCTCAATATATCTAAGGTTTTTTTTTTTTTTTTTTTTTTTTTTTTTTTGAGATGGAGTCTCCCTCTGTCGCCCAGGCTGGAGTGCAGCAGTGGGATCTCGGCTCACTGCAAGCTCCGCCTCCCAGGTTCACACCATTCTCCTGCCTCAGCCTCCTGAGTAGCTGGGACTACAGGCGCCCGCCACCACGCCCGGCTAATTTTATTGTATTTTTAGTAGACACGAGGTTTCACCATGTTAGCCAGGATGGTCTCGATCTCCTGACCTTGTGATCCGCCCGCCTCGGCCTCCCAAAGTACTGGGATTACAGGCGTGAGCCACCGCGCTCGGCCAATATATCTAAGTTTTAAAGTTTCGTGGCATAAAGTTGTTCATGGTATTTTTAAAATGTCTTAAGTATTTTCTAAGAGCTATACTTTGGTCCCATTTTATTTTCAATATTGTTTTTGTCTCTTACATTTTTTCTTGGAAAATATTACTAGAGATTTGTCTGTCTTATTTGATTTGCAAAGAACTGGCTTTCATAATCTTCTTTTAAAATATTTTTTACTCTTTTCTTCTATATATTCTCTATTTCCATCTTTTTCTCTTTTCTCATGTACTAATATAGGCCTGAATATTCTCCTCTACTTACTGCTTTTTTGTGTCACACAAATTTTTATATGTAATATTTTCACTATAAATATTAAGCACTTCTATTATGGTTTCTTTCTTGATAAACATGTCATTTAGAAGTATTTTTTAAATTTCCAAAACATGGAGTTTTTAGGGTTTTTTTGGTTATTGACTTATAACACATAAGCATTTGTGTAATTCCTGTGATCATTTGTATAATACTAATTTTGAAGATTTGTTTTCCCATATGGTGGCTTGTTTCCTTGTATGCATGAGAAACCTTTGATTGTGAATTCATATTTGATAGATATTACTCATTGAAAATACTGGTGATCTAATTGAGTATATTTTTTTCTATAGAAGATTTTCATTAGATTTTGCTTGTGTTGGGAACCATGAGCCACCACTGACTTGGACAAATTTTAGCCTGGCCCCAGAGTCTCAGCCTGAATCTATGAGTGCCAGTTTCAGCTCCTCCATCCTGTCAGTAAACCGAAGCTTAGTTTTAGGAGTGCAGTGCTGACAATGAGCACCCTGGCCGTCCCCTGGCCCATGTATGTACATTTCCTCTCCGCATAGGACTCCTTCTCCCACTGCCTTGATTTCAGCTCACATTGTGGGGGCTCTGGCTATGTTCTTTACTTTCTGGGAACACGGCAGTGCATTCACAGTTATGTTCGATAGAGAGTCTGGTTGGTTTGAGCGAATGACTCTCCTGCGTATCTAGTCCACCTTCCTGCCTAAAACAGAAGGCTTGGCTGCCAGCTTTGTGTGGGCACCTCTGCTTTTCTCTGCCACGGTTTTGCTTCCTGCACGTGCAGTCTGGCCTTTTGCACAGCCAGGAAGTACTGCCTCTAATTATTTGCTTGTCAACTGAGGGAGAAGCCGAGCAGTCAATTCCTTTCATATACTCATCTCCTGCTCCAACAGATTCTTCAAAGTCTCGATGCAGAGGCCTTTTTTGAGTCCCCTCTTCTGTTTTCCAGGGTGCTTTTGCAGAGGTTTTGGCAAGTGTTCAATAAATATTTGCTGTTTGGCTGAGTCCAAATACTCCACTTTTTCTCCTAATCAGAATCTCTGATACATTCACTTTTGTTTGCCAAAGAAAAGCAGAAATTAAAATGTTGTAAATTATGCAGACTAGGGATTTTAATATGCACAGGAAAGTTATGCTAGAATGAAAATCAGAATTTATGGCGTTAAAGAAAGAAATGATTTATTAAACTAACATGGATTTTTTTCCCATTTTGTAAAATTTGGAAAGAATTCAGTTCTGTGGTAGGACATTGTGGTTAAAATTGGCTCTACCAGGTGCTCTAATGGACACCAAGAGAGTCAAGGAAGGTACGGCAGAGAGCGCCTCAGGTGGCCTCACAATCCTGCTAGCAGGAGTTTCCCTGCCCGTGGGGTTTCCCTGCCTGTGTGATGCCTCCCCTGGAGTGTAGGCAGGCCTGTGACATGCTTCTACCCAGTAGAACATAGCCAGCTGATGAAAAACCTGTGAATACATTCCATAGGACTGTAATGTCTGCCTTGCTGGCTTTGGAGGAGCAAGTTGGCATGTTCTGAGGGTCCTATGGAGAGGGCTATGTGGCGGGGAGCTGAAAGCAGTGTCCGGTCAGCAACCATCAGGAAACTGAGCCCTTTGGTCCTTCAGCCACAGGTAAATAAATGCTCCACTCTTCCCCAGTCAGGTCCCCAGAAAAAAAAACCCAACCCTGGCTGACACGTCCATCACAGCCCTGCAGAGAGCCCAGCAAAGCCATGCCCTTGGAAACTGTGAGATGGAAATGTATACTGCCTTAAGCCACTAAGTTCATGGTAATACTGTTACACAGCTACGGATGACGCATACCAGAGGACAGAGAGCTTAACAAATCTCTTTAAGATGCTCTTCCAAGATTTTTCAAAGTGACATAGACAGTAGAGGGAAAGAACCAGTCCTTTCTTCATCTTTTGGCTTTAGACTCCAGAGCAGAATTATGTGACTGTCAAATTATGGAGGAATTGGAAAAACTTGGAGGTACATTTAGAATGTGAGCCAAGGATTTTGGAAGAAGACTGGGCTGTGTCCAGTGAGTTCTGCTATTTGTACCCAGAGCACCTCATGGTGTGCAGAGCATTGAACGGGCTCCCACTGTTTGAAACACAAGAATAGGCCGTGATCATTGAGTGCTTATGGAGGAGCTGAAATCACAGCATCTCAAGCCCTCCCTCTGGTACAGGGAATAAAACATCTGTCTAAATACTGAAGGGATAAGGTCTTCAGAATAAAGATATTTGAAGATATCATGCACAGAACACCTTTCCACCTGCTTGCTTAATATAATGTAGTCATTACGGCAATAAATGTTTCTAATAAAGTATGAAAATGGATTGTTTGCTTTGCTGCTGTATGAACTCTCATTTCTCTTTTTATGATATTGAAGCTGACATTTGCTTACCCTTAATCAGTGGAATATTTAATCAAGTCCAATCTGTAAGAAGCAAGAGGAATTTTTATTTTATTTAAAAGCTGTCCCCATATAAAAGGCCTGAGAAGTAGGACAAAGCCCACAGAACAAGTGTGACTGTAAGAGTTACACAAATCAGGATGCGGGGAAACTTTTGAAGGAAAAAGTGCCACCACCCTGTGGCCAGCAGCTGGGTGTGGTCACAGAGAGGTAGTTTTAAGTTGTAAATCAATGCCTCTGATGTGCAGTCTAGGAATTTACAGCAACCTCCATGAGCAAGCCTGCCTTTATTTTTGTGGTGGAATTGTCTCAAAAATATGTAGATGTCTTTAGTCTTTAGGTAAAATGGGTTCTTGCAATTCTCCTGCTGTAAAACTTTCCATAACTCCCCAGGGTCTATGGGATTAAGTTCAATCTGAATCTAGCAGAGGAGGACAGGCATAATCCATATTTTATCTTGTCTTTCAGTCTCCAGGGGTCCCCCCATAGACCCAATCCCCACTGTGGTTCCAGGCAGTTTTGGTGGCTCTTCCCTGAATGTGTCATCCTTTCATACCTCCATCACTTTACACAACCTCCTCCTCTTCTACCTTACACCCACGTTGTTCTTCTATTCCAGGGTCTGATACAAATTTCACTTCTTCCCAGAAATGTTTCTTGAAATCCAGTTTGCTAGTCTTCCAGTCTCTGTGTTTGTGTAGTGCTTGTATACAACTGGCACCGTTCCTAGACCTGGCATTATTTGATTATCTTATTTTTCTCCAGGGTAGGACCCATGCGTGCTATGTTCTTCTCTTAACTCCAGCACATAACACAGCCTCTCTTGCACAGTGAGTGCTTTAAAATATTGTTGGATGGGTGAGTGGTTTAACAAATAGTGGAGACTTTTTTGGGGGGGAAGTACTATCTGATTGCTTGGATATCACGAGTTTTCAAGCAGTTGACTTCATTTATTCTATTGCATTCATTTATTCAACAAGGAGGTATTTCGGTTGTATTAGTTTATGCTTCAGCATTACAAGGCCCAAGAAACAAACATTGACAGCTAGTAACTTTGTCTGAAAAGTGCTGATGCTGTGCTCTGCCTTATGGTATCCACACTTCCAAGTTAAATTGCTTGGGGTTTCTCTCCTCTTGCTGGGGGTGAGGCCTCCGTTACAGATGCCCCAGTGACAAGTGCTAGGCATTGGGAGGTCCATGATTTTAAAACCAGTGTAGTGTGATTTATGTTCTTGTTCTGCAGGTAGCATCCCAGCCTTACAGAAGCAAAACTTCCAAATTAGCCCTCTCCTCTTTGAATAATACATGCAGCCACCAGCACCAGTGTGCTCACCTAGCCAGCAGGGCACATAGCACCAATCACAGAGCAGCAGCTCTGCCTGGGCTGGAGGTGTTTCTGGATTATCCTGGATCAGCTTCAGACTTCAGAGCCATCACTTCCCCAAGGGCTGAAGCAAAACCACAAAGCCCCAACATTATGAGTAAGAAACAATTGAGGCCAGACATAATCTCTTGCCACCCAAATGGGAACTCTACGATATGTGAAACATAATTACAGGACCATGATAAGAATCTTCAGAAAAATATTTCTTTTGCATTTTTGTTTTTTCTTTCTTTCTTTTTTTTCTTTTTCTTTTTCTTTTTTTTTTTTTTTTTGAGATGGAGTCTCACTCTGTGTCCCAGGCTGGAGTGCAATGGCACCATTATGGCCCACTGCAACCTCTGCCTCCCAGGTTCAAGTGATTCTCCTGCCTCAGCCTCCTGAGTAGCTAGGATTACAGGTGCACGCCACCACTCCTGGCTAATTTTTGTATTTTTTAGTAAAGATGGAATTTCACCATATTGGCCAGGCTGATCTTGAACTCCTGGCCACAAGTGATCCACCCTCCTCGGCCCAAAGTGCTGGGATTACAGGCATGAACCACTGCTCCCGGCCCCGAAAAAATATTTCTTATTAAAAAGAAAAGGTAAAATGTAAGGTTTTCTTACCTTTTTTTTTTTTTTAAATTAAAGGACTTTTGTGTATTTGCTAACAACCAAGCTGCAAAATTGAAAACTAAATGATCCTGGGGCAGGAGTTCTAAAATGTGGAAATTCCCAGGACTTATCATTTCCAGGCTCATGGCTGTGGCTGACCCCTGCCAGCCTGTATGACCTTATCCAAGGGCTATCTCTGAACCTTGGTTTGCAGCCTGTACGACCTTATCCAAGGGCTATCTCTGAACCTTGGTTTGCCCATTTATAAGTCAGAAATATAGGTCCTTCCTGCCCTAAAACACTGAGATGATAACCCTTATGGAAAGAGGCACTGATGGTCAGCAACATGAGGATGGGCATCAGATCCAACAGAGATGGACTTTCTCACGGTCAGTCTTCTTGCCCAGGGACTAAGAAGCCCACACAGAATCAATATGGTGCACACTGAAGTCCATTTCAGTTCCTGGGACAGGTGAAGGCATACTTCTCCTGATAGGAGATAAACACTGGGGTGTGCTTGTACTGGTGCCCTGGGGCTGCTGTAATATAGTACCCCACATTGGGAGCTTCAACAACGGACACTTCTTCCCTCACTGCTCTGGGGTGTGCAAGTCTGAGATCCTGGTGTCGGCAGGGCTGGTTCCTTCTGAGGCCGTGAAGGAGTCTGTTCCATGGCTCTCCTAGCTCCTGGAGGTGCCCAGCAATCCTGAGTGTTGTCTTGAAGAAGTGTCATGTCCATCTCTGCCCCCACCCCCATGTGGCTTCTGCCTATGCTCATGCCTGTCTCTGTGTCCAAATGTCCCTTTCTTATAAGGGTACCAGTCCTTATTGGATGAGGACCCACCCTAATTAATTCATTTCTTCTTTTTCTTGAGACAAAGACTTACTCTCGTGACCCAGGCTGCAGTGCAGTGGTGCAATCATGGCTCACTGCAGCCTCAACGTCCTGGGCTCAAGTTATTCTCCCTAGCCTCGGCCTCCCAAGTAGCTGGGACAACAGGTGTGCGACACCATACCCAGCTAATTTTTCTATTTTTTTGTAGAGAAGGGATTTTTGCTATGTTGTCCAGGCTGGTCTCAAACTCCTCTACTCAAGTGATCCTCCTGATTTGGCCTCTCAAAGTGTTGGAATTCCAGACATGAGCCACAACGCCTGGCCCCTAATGACCTCGTCTTAATTTGCTCATCTGCAGAGACCTAGTTTCCACATTTGGTTATATCAACAGGTACTGGGCGTTAGGACACATTTCAACCATAACACTGCCCATGTGGAGATTCTTTCTTCCGTGGCCAGACTTCAGTGGCCAGGTAGCATTTATTACATGCATGGGCAGGTTCCTTGCAGTTCAGACAAGCCAGGATGACTAAATTGAGTTTCCAGCATCTTCCTCTGACACAGTGACCTCTCTAAAGTATAAACGGCTCTCAGATCAATCTTCCCCAAACCCTACCTTCAACGGACTCACCTCCTGCCCAAGTCCCTGAAATCAATCCTTGTTGCTCAGGGCACATTCTGAGTAAGGCACCTCCTAACCTGGCCCTTGTGCCCCTTTCCCTATTGTCCACAGCACTTCTTCTGCTCTTGTTAGTCCACCGTGCCCAGGATCCCCAGGTTTCTCTGGGAGCTTGCTCTTCCTCAATCCACGGCCAGGGTGGACATTGCTTTCCCCGGGAGGACCTTCCCCCAAGCCTTTCCCACCCTGAGTGCTGAGCCAACCTCACATCCACTGACGTGATGACTGTTGCTCTGCCAGCCCTGACACTCTGTGGCAGGACTACAGCTTCAGCCGCTTCTGGGATCTCCAGTCTGGCAAACCCTTGGTGGGTGGATGGATCAGTCAGTGCCCAAGACGGACCTGCAGTGGGACGTGACCAGGTGAACTGTGGTGTAAAAGCCCAAAGGTGGCCTTGCGCTCAGTCACATCACATTGTTCCTGCAGTGGAAATGCCTCAGCCAGGCACATGGCTCTCTCTGGAACTTTCTGTCCTTCCTGCTGCTCTGGGTGTGACTGAAGTGGGGTCCTGGATGCATTATCTGCTTGCATTTCTACTGAGTTGTGTGTTTTGCCTGGACATTCAACACCATAACAAAATTTAAACCAGTGAGTTACCTCATTCCAGGATCTTCACTCTGTCTCCATCAGTGCCGGGTTATTTCTGTTAGGGCACACAGTTGCAATGAATATAATGAAAAATAGCACACAGAAGCCCAATTTCACAGATAAATCAATGACAAACATATGCCCCTGGTTTAAAATATTCCATGTAATTAGGAAATTGTCCCAAATTATACCCAAACAAACACATTGTTGGTAAGAAGCAATTGAAATACATACTAATACTTCTGTCACCTGTAAATACCTCTCTATCTTGCAACTGCACTTCCTAAAGTGTTTTCCGGACAGGCATTTTGCCTGTCTCTTGGTCCTTCTTCTCAACATCCAGGCTTGGACTCTGGAACTTCTCCATGTGTCTGTGTGCTGGTTGCAAGGCTGGAGGGAAGTCAGATTTGTGAGCTGCTTGGGCTTCTTACCCATCCCTAGCTGTGGTTTCTGAACTTCATTTTTCAGCCAGAGAAGCCTTGTTCAAATTAAGTATTGACAGGAGCTCAGGATGAACAGTGGCTTTTGTAGAGGCAGGGCCTGGTGCCTGGAGTCTACTCTTGGGCCACTGGTCTACCCTCCACAGACCTAAAGGGTCCTCATTTTAAACTACAGTTCAGGACAGCCCTTCCCTAGGGCAAGGTCCTACAGGGCACTGTCCATGGCAGATGAACTACCCACTTCCATTCCGTGTTCCCAGCATCCAAGGCTGCCCAGCCTTCAGGAATAGTACCTTGTTAGAAAGGTCCTCCTGATATTGAAACACTGCTGGCCTCTCAAAGTTCAGGCTGCTTGCCCTCATGGTGTCTTTGAAGAGCTCTGATGTCTGCTCCTACCTTAACTGTATGAAGACAACTTTCATGTCCCTCTTCCCCAAGTCCTGACTTGAATGACGAACTAATGGCTATTTCAATCTGCCCTTCTAGGTTCTCCGTTGCCTCAATTACGCACCTCTGAATCCAGTCTATGGTGTTAATTTTCCTCTGAAAATGCGCCGCCCAGAATGGACCACCCTGCTGCAATGTTGCTCTCCCTCCATCTGGAAGCTCACTGTAGCCAGAGCAATTCACTTTTTTTGCTACCGTGTCTCAAACATTTGCATGAAAAATCAGGGAGTGATTTCTCATGCAAACATTTGTAAAGCTACACCCCGCCCATCTTGTGGTTGTATAATTGATTTTTTAAAAACCTAAATACAGAGCTTTCCATGCTTCCCTCTTGGATTGTATTTGGTTTCGTGTCATTCAACCCGGCTTGCTCTTTTTGAGCCTCACACTATAACCAAGCATGAGAGCAAACCTTTCCCTCCCTGCACTGCTTGGCCTACATGCCTGCCATCTCAAGTGTCTGCGCAGTGAGGCTCTAGGTCAGGTCAGGACAAAGCCTTGCAGCCAGCAGCACATCACGGTGGCCTTCTAGGTGACATTCACTCATTGATCAGCACTGCTCAGCCCGCAGTGAATCCACTTTCCTGGGCTGGGCCCTGGCCCCTGGCGTGCGTTCCTTCGTCTTAGTCACATAAATATATCACAACTGGGTCTTACCTGGATCCTCCAAATACTGCCATGAGTTAAGTGGAACATGTGCTATAATTCCAATTTTATTAGTGAGAGGACCAAAGGCCTTGGTTTTGGACTCAGAATTCATCTCTGTGAATTTGGGTAAACTGCATAGATTCTCTGCTCTTATTTCCTCACCTGTAAAATGGAGATACTAACCGCCTTATGTTTTCTCCATCCTTGGTCACTTCAGCAAGGCCAGCCCTCCCCTGGCCCCCTTGGCTTACTGGCAGGAACACAGCAAAGCCTATTTGCAGACACAGCCCATGTCTTCAGGATTTTCCCAGAACACGCTCCTCCTTGCGCACTTGGCTTCAGGCGCCCTGGTCTCATCTCCTGGGCTGTTTGAGTCTCTGTTTCTCTTCTTGTTTGTCAGCACTTTTTCAGTCCTCATCTCTGGTTTATGGTTATCATTATACAGATGCATCAAGACTTACAATGAAGTCACATCCCAATTAATCCATCGTAAACTGAAAACCTCCTAAGTTGAAAATGCATTTAATACAGCCAAACTGTTAAGCATCATAGCTTAGCCTAGCCTACCTTAAACATGCTCAGAACACTTATATCAGCCTACAGTGGGGCAAAGTTATTGAACACAAAGTCTATTTTATAATAAAGTCTTGAGGATCTCATGTAATTGATTGAATACCGTATTGAAAGTGAAACGCACAATGGTTGTATGGGCACTCAAAGTACAATTTCTACTGAACGTAAAAAGTAAAAAAATCATGCATTGAACCACTGTAAGTGGAGGCCTGTCTGTACTCTCAATTCTACCACCTTTGGCTGTATGATCTTGAGCAAGGTCTTAGCCTTGCAAGTTTCTGCGTTCAAATCTGTAGGACAGAGAAGACAATACCTAGCTGGAACCCAGGCTGCAAACATCACATCATGGGCTCAACCAGTGACAATCCTCTTCCGCTTCTCTGGAGTCCCAAATGGGGTGCTGGGTGAGCAGCAGCAGAGCTGGAGCTCCCAAACCCTCCACCGTAGGTCCCCTGGTGCTCTGCTGTCACAGCTCCCCCATACTGCCCTCGAGAGATGAATACATTTTCCAAACCAAGATGATTCGACCTTATGACAGCGTTCCTTCTCTTTCGGAACAGTAAGCAAGACAGCAAGTGGGTGGGTGGGGCTGTGGGTGCACCTGCTTATGGCTGCTGTGATGCCTCAGAGGGTCACTGCCTCCTCTGTCCTGCGTGTCTAGAATCCTCCAGGGATCCATTTGGCATCCACATCCAGTTGAGCGGGCTGTGGTTTTCAGGATTGGTTCTTTCTTCTTTGGGAAAGGTGATCATTTTGTCCTTTTTCAGGCACATTTCTGGTTCTCCATGATTTCTCAAAGGGCACCAAGGGTAGTGGTGAGACCCCTCGCAGGCTGTTTCAGTGCAGGCGAGGAGATGCAGAGGAGGTGAAGACGGGGACACAGAAGACACATTCCCCTCTTCACCTCTTCTATGTGCATGGAGACGCACAGGAGGTACGTCTGCTGAGCCCATGATGTGATGTGTGCGGCCTGGGTTCCAGCTAGGTATTGTCTTCTTTGTCTTGATACGGTTTTGAATGCAGAGACTTAGCAAGGCTAAGGCCTTGCTCAAGGTCACACGGGGGGTGAGTGTGCCTTCCGCGTCCTTGTCTGTCCTGGGGCAGTGCTGACAGTCACTGGTGTGGTCATGATGTTGCAAGTAACACCCTTCCAGGCATAGCTAAGATGGCTGTGAAGTTCTGAAGGGTTTCAGCATGCTTCTCCAGCTTCTGGCTTTGTTCCATGACATACTCCTTTCGTCCTGCATCCAAGCAGGGCAAGTGCATAGCTGGGCTGTGGGACCTTGTCCCTGGCTGCATAATCCTCACTTGGGGGATATCTTCCTTTTCAGGAATCACACTTCCAGCTCACCTTGCAGCCAGGCCTGGCCCTGAGGTCAGAGCAAGGCTGGCTCTCTAGGGCAGTGCCAAGGGCCAGCACATCCCAGACATCAGAGCTGGAAGTGCCCTGGGGCACTACGTCCAACTTTCTTGTTTACAGAGAAGTAAATGAAGGAGATTCAAATTCTCACTAATTGTCGCCTTGCCTGGGACAGCGCTGTTTGCAATGTCACTGTGCAATGTGGTTCATGAAACCATTTTTATATCCCTTGTACATTCCGGCCCAGAGCAGAAATGATTATTTCTGATAATATTACAGGTAGCACTGGTTGAGTAGATTGGTGAGGTGCAAGGTTGAGCATTTTACAGGTTCTATCTCATTTAAACTGTGCTACACCCATGGGACAGGGGTGTAATGTAGGGGCTGGAATTTGAACTTTGAGCTGGCCTACCTGGCACTGAAGCCTTCACCAGCTCACTATGCAACCCTGGGAGCAGTGGATAACGTCTCGGTGCCTCGGTTCTCTCACCTGCAGAGTGAGGGTAACACAAGCCTGGTAGCACAGGTATGCGCCTCTCAGAACCCCACTGCCCAGTGATGGGGGGCAGGGTGTGGTCAGCACACAGCCTCCAGCCATCAGGAGCTGCAGGGCCAAGACTCTGCCCTTCCCAGTCAGGTCATAGCAGGTGATGGAGTGAGGTGGGGTGCGAAGGCCTGGCCTTCTGCTCCTGACGTGGAACCAACTCTCCCAGGCCTCGGTTGCCCCAGAACTCCTTGCTAAGTTGGTGGAGGTTTCGTCCCCTCTGTCCCATCCTTCCCCTTCTTTCCCAGGTATTGATCCCTAATCAATATTCTGTGCCCCACAGTCCGTGTCAGTGTCAGCTTCCAGAGAACCCCGCCTGTATTAGGCAGGACCTGCCTCACGGTCCTTCCGAAGATGACCTGAGCAGGTGCCAGGCCAGGCTCAGATAACTCATCAGCAAGGATCAGCATCACCATTATCCTCCTTCTGCAGAGGACAAGGCAGGGACAGAGCTGCTCTGAGGTGAGGGACGGGTGTGCTGCCCTCCTGCTGGGACAGCAAGTTAGAGTACAGGGAAACTGGGCAGCCTGGCCCAAAGGTGGGAAGGGACCCTGAACTCCGGTCTGCCAGAGTTGGCCTGGGTGCCTGGGAAGAAGCCTCAGAGTCCTGGGCATATCTTTCACAGCCAAGAGTGGGTTTCATCTCCATTCCTGTAGCAGGAGTTTCACCTACTTTCGGTGCCAAGCAATGCCTCCTGTTAGGGGACTGGCACTACCAGCCACCGTGGGCCTGAAGGAAGGAGTGGGCACAGGCTCTGGAGACTGACAGCCCTAGATTTGGGTGCAGAAGCCTGAGCGAGTTTGTCACTCTGGCATCTCAGCTCTTACAGGAGCATGAAGGGGAGCCTCCCTCAGAGGCGGGGCCCCTCTCGGGGAGGAGGAGGGCACGGATGAGTTGAATGGGCCTGGGACTCAGAGCCTGTGCAACCTGGAAGGTGTCTGGTGGGCCTGTGCCTGTTCTGTTCCTTGCTTGGGGGCTCTTTACTTTCCATTTGTGCACCACCCCCGGGGACGCCCTGACTCCCTGCACACTCCACTCGTGGGCTGTACCAGCCACCTGCACACTCCACTCGTGGGCTGTACCAGGGGCTGTGCATTGATATCTCCTCCAGAAATGTTCCCTTCAATATGGACCCAAAAATAGAAATAAGATGGTGACCTGCTTCCAGGAATTCCATGTTGCCTTCCATAGCCAATTAGAAGTGAATTTTGGATTATGCAGCATTTTGGATTTTCTGTTTCTCAATTCTAATATTGTGAGACGATGTCAACTAGGCCAGCCCTTCTCTCCTGTTTTCTTCCCATCTTCTTCTCTTGACACTGGGCACAGATGCCCCTTGCCTGTTTGCCTTCAAAGCGTCCCCACCTCCGTTTTCTACATGGTTTCCTTCCAGCCTCTCATAGATGAATATTGCTCCCACATTGGAGGAACAAGTCCAAATCTGCTTCCCAAAACATTACAAAATGGTTCCAACCACCATCACTCCAAAATATATCCTGGCGCAGAACACAGGCATGGTGCTCGTTCCCAAAAATTCTCTGGGGAGGTGGGGTCAGCTCAGCTCTGCACTTGCCCCCGCTGGTGAGGGGAGCTCTTCCTCTTGCCCCAGGACCCTGGGCCTCCCAAAAGGCATAACCCAGCATCTCAGCCCCTGGGGTTGCACGATCACCATAACCCTAAAGACCCTTCCAGTGCCCAAGGATAATCTGGAAAAAGTCCCTCTCTAACTGGCTTTTCATGATTACCTTGAATGGCCACCTGATTCATAAAGCACAAGTCAATGGGTGAATCTGTGTGGCTTTCCCAGCGGCTCTGATCATTATCATAAACTTTGTTGCTAAACGTTGGCTGCCAACACATGGTATTGATTTATTACCCCCTCATTCTAGATCCTCTTAAACTTGGCATGGCCCCGCTTCGTTCCCCATTCCAATTTAAATTAGACCACCACACCACATGGAGAGAAAGGGAAGCCCCCCACCACCCGCGGTTGTATCATCCAAAAGATTAAATCTCAAACCGTCCTGCAAAGTAACAAGGCACCTGGAAGAACACAAACACGGTCCCCCAGAGGAAGTCTTTGGTGAATGAGAATTCCTCCACTAGATGGGAGAAATCTTTGTTCCCAATGGGTGGCGTGAAGCCCGGCTCCTCCAGGTGGGTGTGGCATAGCGGGGTTGCTCTTCTCATCAGTGCAGTGGCTGATGGCAGGAGCCTTCCTCCTGATGCACTTTCGAATATATATGAGGATGGGCAGGCACCGTTTTTTTTTTTTGTTTGTTTGTTTGTTTGTCTGTTTGTTTGAGATGGAGTTTTGCTCTTATCCCCCAGGCTGGAGTGCAAAGGTGCAATCTCGGCTCACTGCAACCTTTGCCTCCCAAGTTCCGGCAAGTCTCCTGCCTCAGCCTCCTGAGTAGTTGGGATTACAAGGGCCCATCACCACACCTGGCTATGTTTTTGTATTTTTAGTAGAAACAGGGTTTCCCCATGTTGATCAGGCTGGTAAACTCCTGACCTCAGGTGATATGCCTGCCTCGGCCTCCCAAAGTGCTGGGATTACAGGCATTAGCCACCCCCCCCCACCCCCCCCCGTCGATGGGCACCGTTTTATAGGCATAGTTGTATAAAAAAGAGTTGTTTGAAGTTCAGGTATATGAAAAACATTTAAGAATCTCAGCAAATCTTCTTGCACATTGAAGATCTGCTGTTCAGCGTACTCCTTGATTTCGGGTTCAGAATATAATGGGAAGAGTCTTGAGCCCCGGTCCCAGCACTGTGCCCTGGGCCTGGGCCTGTCCTCTGTGGGCCCAGCTTCCCTGTTTGTGAAATGGAGTGGTGGGCACTAAGGTCTCTAAACTCCCACGAGCCTCTGAAGCCTTCGGACTGCACACAGCTCCTCCCTAACGGTGGGGTGGTACCTGGAGGAGCCGAAAGGAGAACTGAACTTTCAGTCTGGGCTCAGAAAATCACCACCGACTGTGTCCTCAGGATGCAGGGCAGGGTCCCAGCCTGGGGGGGCAAACTGATTTGACCAGGCTTTCTGCCCGGTCTCAGCAGCGTCCAGTGTGGGCGCAGCTTCTCTGTGGCCTCCTCACGCGACGTGTCAGCATTTTACCTCCAGACGAGAAAGGCTGTTTGGGATTTCTTCCCATGTATCATTTCTTCATTATGTTAGGTACATTTGAGACGTATCTTCACTTACCCTTCTAAGGGAAGTACTGGGGACAGGCAATCAACAGAAATGGTGGCCAGTCTGTGGGATGGGCTGGGGCTGACATTGAGCCCCTCGATTGGTGGCTGCACATCCTTGGGGCTCCTTCAGAGAGACCAGTAACCTTCCTCCTTTCCTAGTGCCCTCCCCTCCACCTTCTCCACCCTGCTCCGCTTTCGTGTCCCGGACACTCCCCACTCCCAGAGCCTCTGCCTGCTCCTTGCCTCTAGCTGCAGAGACCGTGCTGCTTTCTGAGTCTGTCCTGCTGATGGGATCCCTTCTGGACACCTGCACCTTGTCCCAGCCTGACGCAAAGAGGGCTGCACATGCAGTGGCTGTGGGAGGGACAATATGTGGAAACTATAGCAGCTGGCATAGAGGCAAGGAGGTCAGAGGCCACGTGGTGGGCCTCCATCACTGGCCTGCTCCCACCCAGGGCAGGGCCCCAAGGGGTGACCTGGAGGTCTGGGCAGGGGCAGGAGATGAAGTACCAGGGCCATAGGGGAAAGAGGGGCAGACAGTGCTCTCCAGACAGGCTGTGATTGGCAGGCAGGTGAGGGATCACCGGGTGGGAAGAGAGACTTGACGGAGAGAGCAGTGCTGGTGTCTGGAAACCTGGGCCTTGCCAGGTAAGATGCTTGCATTTACATGTCAACTGGCTAGGCTGTGGCACCTGGCTGATTTGGTCAACACTGGTGCAGGGGTCACTGGGAAAGTGTTTTGTAGATAATCCGTCGATTGGAGTAAAGGAGACTGTACTTGATAATGTGGGTGAGCTTCATCCAATCCATCAAAAGCCTTAAGACAAAAATCTCAGCTTCCCAGAGCAGAAGGAATTGTGCCTCCAGACTGTCATGCAGAAATCCTGCCTGGGATTCCAGACAGCCGGCCTGCCCTGTGGATATCAGACTTGCCAGCTTCCAAAATTAAATGAGCTAAGTTCTTAATGTCTCTCTCTACATAGATATATAGATACAGAGATAGATGGGGGGGGGGGGAGAGAGAGAGAGAGAGAGAGAGAGAACTCTATATGTCTCTGTCTACACACAGAGGAGGTAGGGTCAGCTCGGCTCTGCCCTTGGCCCCCTGGTGAGGAGAGCTCTTCCTCCTGCCCCCAGACCCTGTGCCTCCCAGAAGGCATAGCCCAGCATCTCAGTCCTTGGGCTGCAGGATCCCATAACCTTAAAGACCTTTCCAGTGCCCAAGGATGACCTGGAAAAAGTCCCTCTCTAATTGGCTTTTCATGAATTCCCTGAATGGCCACCTGATTCATAAAGAGCAAATCAATGGGTGAATCTGCGTGACTTGCCCAGTGGCTCTGATCATTATCATAAACTTTGCTGCTAAACTTTGGTTGCCAACACATGGCAATGATTTATTACCCCCTCCTTCTAGATCCTCTTAAACTTGGCATGGCCCTGCTTTGTCCCCCATTCCAACTTAAATGAGGCCACCATACCAAATGAGACATCGCCTCCTCGTTCTCTGGGAGCCCTGACTGACCCATTGGGAATGGCAGAGAGACCCAGGTGGTCACCACTCCCATCAGACCTAACTCACTGGCTGACAGCCTGCCAGGCTGGGGTAGCCTTGCCACTTTTTCAACACAGAGTCTACTCCAGAGGGGTTTTCTCTCACACAGACTCAGCAGAGGAGACCTCAGTTTCAACTTCCCCCGGCTCAGCTACGCTCTGAAGTGATGCTTCACCCACATCCACAGACCCCAATTCCCCTCCTGAGCTGTCAGCCAGGCCCCAACAGGTGGGGCCTCCCATGAGAAAAGACAGACATCTCCACACATGCAATTATCCCTGTGGACTGTGGAATTCCTTTGAAAGCCAACCTCTCTCAGGTGACCCTTGACTAGTCTCCACGAGGATAATATTAATAATGGGAAATTCTACCAGAAGAAGCGTTCACGTAGATGATGGAACAGTGACAAAACCTAAAGACACTTCTTTGAAGACCCCCGCTTGCCTAGCCAAATCTGTCATGTGGCCTTTCAGTCAAAAAGAAGAGAGTCCCCTAGGCTCACGTGGAAGAAATTCAGACCTTTGAGCTTACCAGCTAAGTTCAGATCTTCAGAGGGATCCTCAACTCGTCGCCCTGACAGGTATGGGGAGGAATTTGATTCCAACCACCTCACAGTGGAGATGCACATGGTGACTGTGGTGTGTAATTACCCCGGGGCTCCCAAGGGAGGCACACGGCATCTCAGAGAACTGCAGAAGAATGCCATTCCAACTCCAGCAAAGTGAGGCTGGGGTGTCTGTCCATCAATCTTATGCAATCTTGGGATAATTTCCCAGGCACAGTGCAATCAGTGAGTGACAGTGTGAGTGAGTGTGTAGCTTGTGTAGCACAGAGGCTGTAAGGTTTTTGTGGCCCACAGCATTGAAATGTCTGCTGAACACGTAATGGACTTATTGACTCATTCCAGTAGCAGGAGAGGAAGTGACTGGCCAGGTGCACCTTCACTAGTTAGGAGTATTTTCCTGAAGTCAATAGAGAAGATTGTCGGAAACAAGTCAACTGTAAACCTGGGGTACTAAAAAACAATTCACAGCTCTAGCAGGCATTTAAATGATATAAATTACAATGGAAGCGATAGTTTTTTGAAGATTTGTTTCTATCATAATATGTGCCCCAAGTGCAGGAAATATTTATACTAGCTAGCTAAAGACATAATCAATGTTTCTCACTTTTCAACTACACAGCTGTCTGTTTTGTCACCCATTTAGGATACAGGTTTCCTGAAGGTGTAGGATGATGTGAGGGGACCGTGACTATTAGTCAATGTCTACTGACTATAGACTATCAGTCCAGCAGGGTGGGAAGCTCGATCTGGGTGGTCAGAAGAAAGGGCACTGCACTACCGCAACTCACAAAATTTCCAAATAAAACTCAATATCTATACTATAAATCAACACCCCCAAGAAATGGCAGATGCTTGACATCAGGCAGAGAAGGTAGACTGGTCAGGCTGACTCCCATCTCGAGAGGGGATAAGATTTCGCAGCTGCCACATTTGGAGGTGAGGCACAAACTGCTAATGGCATGATTCCGTTCCCTTCCACACCCCACATTCATACACAGATGCTCATGCACATGCATTCCCAGCCCCCCACACACCCCATCCACCTTCCTATTTTTAAGTATATCCATATCCATTTTCATCCTCACCCCATCCCCAACCCCTTCCCCATCTGCATATTCATCCATATACCCAACCCCACCATACTCCTATCTACGTCCCCATTCACATCCCTGTCGGTATGCACAGGCTCACACCTGTCTGCCTCAATCTCAACATCCACATTTTCTTTTTTCTTTTTTTTTATTATTATTTTTTGAGACGGAGTTTCACTCTTGTTGCTCAGGCTGGAGTGCAGTGGCCTGACCTCGGCTCATCGCAACCTCCGCCTCCCGAGTTCAAGTGATTCTCCTGCCTCAGCCCCCTGAGTAGCTGAGATTACAGGCGTGCACCACCATGCCTGGCTAATTTTTGTATTTTTAGTAGAGATGGGGTTTCTCCATGGTGGTCAGGCTGGTCGCAAACTCCCGACCGCAGGTGATCCACCCACCTCAGCCTCCCAAAGTCCTGGGATTACAGGCGTGAGCCACCGCGCCCGGCAACATCCACATTTTCATTCACTTCCCGATCCATCTACAATCGAGTGCACAGCCACAGCCATTCCGTATCCACATTCACATTCTTGCCTGTCTTGGCAAAGGCAGCCACTGCTGTGGGTCCATTCAATGGTGCACACCTAGTGAAGCTGACGGCCCGATGGATGACTGAGGCTGCAACGTCTTGTCCACGAGTTTTTTTGTTTAGCCCCCGAGAGAACCTGGTGCTTCCTGTCTCATAATTTGACTAGGTCTGCAAGATTAAGAGAGCTTTCATTTTGTCACCGCAAATCACTGAACGCCCTCACATCACGTGACCATTTGGATTCATGCTAGGGTCAGTGCTGGCGAAGTTTAAATGACTGAAAGCAAATGTGAGTTTTCAAAGAACTCCAGTACATCTGTGCTTCCCTCCGGCCCAGGCTTTAGCTGTTTCTATTCACTCCTTCACCTTCATCGTTCCTTGGTTCTAACAAATCCTGGAACTTGGGTGGGTGTATTACTTCTTGACAGTCCCCAGAGTATTTTTGAGACACACATCTGAACGAACATTCACCCCCACAGGTATCACGCTAACAATGGGCTGAAAGTATTACCTCATTGATCCCCAAAAGCTACTATTTCTGTCCGAATGCTGTTTGTTATTAGAATATTACTGAACTTTTGAGAGGCCTGGCCCATTCATGTACTACTGGGTCGGTATAGAGTCTGCTGAGCCAGCAGAATTCAGTGTGTTCATCATCCAGGATAACATTAATAAGGGAGTTGGCCATTTTACAAATCCTAATTATAGCCTGGGTAGACCTTTTTATTTTTGATAAATTAATCATTATTAGCCAATTTAGACGTTTTGGGGAAGAATCAATTGTTAATCTTAGAACAGCTTAATTTCTTTACTTCCAGATACATAAACACGATGAACAAATGAATCCATAAATGGTTTGACTATCAACTCTAGTTTGCCCAAGCTGTGGATCTCCATAGGAGAATCTCACCAGACACTGTCATTCTGCTGGTGTTTTTTGAACATCTGCAGTGTAAGGCTCTATGCTGGCTTATTAGTTTCCACAGATCTCTTCCAATGCCTGAGAGTGATGCCTTCTGAAAACCTTGTATGCTACAGAATTTTCCATGAGAGAGGTATAAAAGCCAGAAAGAGCATCTCTCTCAGAAGAATTATTCCATACGCCTGGGGTTAAAATTTGTAGTGGGAAAAGACTTTAAAGTTGGTTCTGCCCCTTTAAGTGTTGTCATTGCATCCAGTGGGTTTTTCCTCTGAGAGTGTAGGTCAATTAGGGACATTGCAATAGAGATGTCCTCTTTCTCAAGTCATCTTCAGATGCCCCTGGCCTTAGAGGAGGCTGATGGGCTTGGCCTCTATGGTGGGATGCTGGCTGCCACATGGAGCCACGAGGGAATCTAAGAATTCCTTCTATGCGAGGGACAAAAGTTTACTTGTTTACCAGAGATGAAATTTATGTGCATTGAGGTAAATCTTAACCAAGGAATTTCCCTTCTTTCTATTTGTGGGCAGTTGTAGGAAGTGCCAAAGAGTACTGCCAAGTTCCAGGAGCATCTTGCCCCTGAAAATGCCATGGCTTATCCAAGAGGAAAATTGCACGTAGGGAGCAATTTAGCAAGAGACTCTCAATTAAAACTCCCCTGACTCTATCTTATTTTTCTCCTTCACGGAATACAGTTTTCCCTGGATGTTTCCACAAATATGTAAAAAATGTTGGCAAAAAAAGAAGGATTGAAATATTTATCTTGTATTTAACAACATCAAGAGTTACTGAGTGTTTTCATTATTTTAATTTTAAGGGCTGTGGTCTGTTATTTCATGCGAATGAGAGAGAAACATCTCTCTGTGGTTTCACTGATAAGATGTTTCAACAGTTAAGAAGTTAAAAGAAAAACAAACATCAAACTTGGATATGAACATTCACTGTTCCTGAACCTCTTCCTGTTTCTCGACTTAAGATCCACATTAAGAATTTTTGGGCCTGGCGCCGTGGCTCACGCCTGTAATCCCAGCACTTTGGGAGGCTGAGGTGGATCACCTGAGGTCAGGAGTCCAAGACCAGCCTGGCCAACATGGTGTAACCCCGTCTCTACTAAAAATACAAAAATGAGCCGGGCATGGTGGCGGGTGCCTGTAATCCAAAATACTTGGGAGGCTGAGGCAGGAGAATCTCTTGAACCCGGGAGGCAGAGGTTGCAGTGAGCTGAGATCGTGCCACTGCATTCCAGCCTGGGTGACAGAGTAAGAATCTGTCTCAAAAAAAAAAAAAAAAAAAAAAAGAAAAGAAAAAAGAAAATAATTTTTGAAGTTGTGAAGTCCCTGGCATGTGGGGAGCCAACTCTACCTGGGCTTGGGAAAGTAAAACTACAGATGGCAGTGGGCCTCTTCTCTGATTTCTTGTGTGATGCAAAGGTGTTTTATTTTATGTTGACAGAAGAACAGTGTTTTCATCTTGAGACTCCCTCTAATCATTAGAGACATATTTTCCTATTTTTATTTTCATAACTGTGTGCTTCTCTTGCACTCTATAATGTGTTTAATGGGTCGATGCTTATTGAATGCAAGACTCTGTGGTGAAGTTGGGAATGCAAGAGGGAGTTGGTGATAGAATCTGTTTCCAAAGACAGTTTAGTGCCTAGGATTTCTAACACACTCATTCCTTGAAGCTGAAATAAATGCAAAAAAAAAAAAAAAAAAAACCAAAGCCAATGCTGAACCAGCAACTTAGGACTTGAGTCATGTAAAAACTTGAGTCAGTTTGCATCAGCTGCTGCATGTGGAGTGGAAGCTGACGGTGGCTGGTAGCCAGGTGCCTGCAGGGGAGGGGCCTCCTGTGGAGTATAAGAGAAGGTGCCCAGGTCTATGCCCTGGAGGACATGGATGTCAGGAGGCTTCCAGAATATTCCCTCTCTGATCCCAAGCTCTTCCCTCTAGCTAGCCGTCAGAAGTCAGAATGACCTGGGAGGACCAGGGGCAGAGCTGTCCTGAGCAGGGCCTAGGAGTGGTTATGTTATTGCTCTCCAACACCATCAGAATCTACCAGCTATTTTCCTCCTTCCTCCTGCCAACATTTGCTGGGTTCCTGAAAGTCCTAGCAAGCAGGATCCCAAATGGCAGAGGGACGCACCCTGATGTCCGTAGGTTGCTGTGGAAGAACAGAGCAGGGAAGAGAAAATTCCTCCTGCAGGTTCCCACAGTTTTATGGAAGAGGCCCTAAGCTGGACTTGGGAACTAGAGGATTTAGGTGTGGCCCAGATGGGGCCAGTGGGACTGGGCAGAGGGACGCCCTCACCAGTGTGCTTCCCCGAGCTGTCCAGGAGCAGGGGCCTGTGGTGGGGATACATCCCGAGCTGCCTGCCCCCTGCGTGAGTCTTCTTCGATATAATCAGATGCCCTTTGTGTACAGCATGGTTTTTCTGTTTGTTTGTTTGTTTTGTTTTGTTTTGGTGAAAAGTTTATTCCATCTTATTCACAAATTGGGGAGGCAGTTTTACAGCAATGTCAAACATAACATTTGTGACCCTTTATTTCCCACTCCCTATCCTCAAAGGAGTTGCAGAGCTTCTTGTGTTGAGGAGCTGGCTGTCCTGTGAAGGAGGAAGGTGTTCAAAGCAGTCCGCCCTCAGCCCCCGTGGAGACTCTGCCAGGGCTTTGCCTCGGAGTGAGCAAGGTCTTCCCGCAGCCCGCAAGATGCCCACAGTTCTGTCTGTGTTGGGTGAGTCAGGGTTCTCCACCGAAGCACAATGGGATGGTACATACTTAGAAAGAAATCTATTTTAAGCAACTGACTTATGTGTTAATGGAGGGTAGGAAATCCCAAATCTGCAGGGTGGGCTGGCACAGGCTGGCACCCCAGGAAGGAGCTGGTGCTGCCATTCAGGTCTGAGGGCAAGTTCAAGTTCAAGTTTGTTGCAGAATCCCCCTTGCTTAGGGAGGTCAGTCTTTGGTTGTATTCAGGCCTTCCACTGATTGGCTGACGTTACTCACATCATAGAGGGTAACTGCTTTACTCAAATCCACTCATTTCCACGTAAACCTCGGCCAATAGCACCCACACAGAAACATCCAGAATAATGTTTGTCACCTATCAGGGCACTGAGGCTCAGCCAAGTCACCACGTGCACTTACTCATCCCCTATGCTTCTAAGTCCCCACACTCCTGACTCAGGCATTCTGGCCTCCTTGCTGCTCCTTGAACAGCCCAGGCAGGCTCGGCCTCTGGACCTTGTCAGTGGCCATGAGTTCTGCTGGAACACACTTCCTGCAGATAATCTCATGGCTCAGCCAACGTGCCCATCAAATCCTTGACCGGAAGTCCCATTCTCTTGGTGGCTACCCTGAGGATCTGTTGATGGGCAGCCTGCCCCGCCACCCTGAATGCCAATTTGCCTTACTCCATTTCATTTTTCTGCATTTTCCCATAGCAGTTACCAGCTACTTCGCTATGTGAGGTATGATTTGACATTTCTGGTTAATTTTATGTCTCTCCACGGAAGGAAGTGTCTTTGTTTGTTTCCTAACGGATGAGCACCTAGAATCGTGGTGAAACAGAACGGGAGCTCAATAGATCGTTTCCAAGTGGCAAAACGTTCACTTTGCTCAAGGACTGCTCTGCCTCATGGTCCTTCCAGCTCATCCCAACTTCTGACAGCAGGCTGAAGGGAGAAGCTTGGGTCAGAGAGGGACAGAAAAATGAACTCCTGGGCAAGGATAAGCCCAAGGGCATATGGACTCTTGTTTTCCATTGGGGTGATTCCCCTGTGTCTCCACGCCAGCCTAAGCTCTGGGGGCCATCATCATCACACACACATCTTTCCTATAATTTCCAAAAAACCTGAAACAAGAATTTGGAGTTTGCACAGCCTTTGAGTTCACCATTTCACCTTTTAAGTATAGGTGAAGAAATGGTACATTCAAGATACTAACTCTGAGGGCCAGAATCTCCCAGCTTTGCAGCAGAAGAATTGAGAATCAAACTCACATCTCTTGATTCTCATTTCACAATGCTAAGCCTCACACCATATTCTTTTTCATTAGTTTTGTTTTCTTTTTTAATCAAAAGCATCTAGAAAATGAAACTTTTCCTGAAGTCGACTTGTTTCTTGCAAAAAGCTCAATATGCAAACAAAATGTCTTAATTCCACTGTGAAAGACCAGGCCTAGGCCATCCCTCACTGCACAGAAAGGTAGCATCCTCAACCTGAGAAACCGGCAAAATGCCTTGTGAGTGGTAAATGCTACCTGCCACTGTGGCCAGGCCCCGGTTTTGAGTGGCTGTGGACATCATCATAACGTAGGAGGAGGAAGATGCATGAAATACATTGTGCAATTAGAAGAAGAATTTCCCATGCACAGAACCTCCCACCCTTCCCCACTATGCACGCATGCATGCACACGTGCATGTGGGCACACACACACACACACACACACGCACACACACTTCTGAAAGGCAGGCTTTGGGCTGAGTGCTCTGGTGCTCTGCTAAAGTGGGTGAGGAGAGGGGTTTTAGCACAAATCTCTCACTGCCTTGGCGTTCTGCCAACAGCTGCCGCAGACCTGGTTTTTCTTGCGAAGGTTTGAGCTCATTCTGCCTGGGTGACCCTACAACAGTCTTATGGTATCAGAAGCAGACTGATGTGTATGTCTGAGCAGATAGCTATTTCATTTTGGACCTGGTTTGTAGTTAAATACTGAAGTGAGGTTCTCATCTGCTCTTTCCCATGTTCTTACAGACAAGAGTGGAATGAGGAAAGGAACAAGCCCGGGAAGTGGGCCCTTTACTGCACCGATCTGGTTCTAGATTCAAGCAGGCCACAGCTCACTGGGGGGCCCCATCAAAGAGTTCTCAAGGTCCTCTCTGAACACGGTGTGAACTACCCCAATGTGCTTTCAGGGCTCCAATGACTCTCCCTGCCTAACAGGGATAATGGGGCACATTGATTGTCTGATTAGCCACAGAATTTTGTGGGTATTTCTCAGTCTTTCTTTCACTCATTTAGATCACAAATATTAATCGGTCATCTACAAAAATACCAGCATTGCACAAGGTGGTGGGGATTGTCCTGCAACCCAGGAGATTAGATTAGAGTCTACGATGGGAGACAGCTGTGAAAAAACACAAGAGTTTCCGAGAGGCGGGGAGGCTCCTGGGTGAGCAGACTTCAGAGGTGGACAGCGTGGGGTACAGGAGCATTGAATCAAAGAGGAAGGAAGCTACAATATCTCCATGTGGATTCTCTTTGAATCTGATAATGACAGAGAGAATGGCTCTCACTTAGGCCAGTCTCTTTTCCTAACGTGAAAATAGGCCTCCCCAGCATCTCGTTCTAATGTCAATAACATTGCTTCGTTTCATTTGCAGTTACAGTTTCATTCTAAAAAGCAGTTTGGACCCCCCCT
This sequence comes from Macaca thibetana thibetana, assembly GCF_024542745.1. Classification (NCBI taxonomy): domain Eukaryota; kingdom Metazoa; phylum Chordata; class Mammalia; order Primates; family Cercopithecidae; genus Macaca; species Macaca thibetana. The sequence continues at coordinate 125,159,338 of NC_065586.1, read as the reverse complement.
CCCATTTATCATAATGGTACAAATGATTTTTATTTTCAAAATATACTTGATTAAAAAAAGAATACATTTATTTTTTAAAAATAATAAAATAAAGTGCAGTTGTGCAGAGATGTGGAAAATCCTGGGGAAGGGTGGTGATGTCGGAAGTTTGGAAAACACATCAATGAGTTGAGTCAAGTTTTAGGGTATGATGCGCTGGTGGCTAAAGATATCTGTCCAGAGGAGATGCCCTCTAAGAGGGATCTCGCAGGAGAGAGAGTGGCAGGATGAGGGAGCCAGCAGGCAGTTCAGATGGAGGGACTGTGCATACCAACACTGGGAGGTAAGAGCTTGGTACTGCAACCAGAAGATTCCAAGCAGCTCGGTGTGATTGAGGCTTGGTGTGCATGGAGTGAAGTGAAGGTGTAGATGTGCGGGGAACCATGTTTAGGAGCCTGGTCATGGTGTAGGAAATGGGGTTTCTACTGAAGGGGTTTAAGCATTGGACTATGTGATGATTAGATGTATATTTCAGGAAGGTTTCTCTGGCTGCAATGTGGAGGAAGGCTGGGGAATGCTGTGGTATGCTGCAGAGAGGAATTCTGGTTCAGAGGCTATTAAGATAGCCCAACTGTATGAGTGTCCTGTGGCTGCCATAACAAATGACCACAATGTGGGTGGCTTAAGACATCAGAGATTCATTCTCTCATAGGTCTGGAGGCCAGAAGTTTGAAAGTGTCAGCAGAATCCTGGTTCTTCCAAGGACTCTAGGGGGAGATCCTCCCTTGCCTCTTTCTGGTGATCCTTGGCTTGTGGCTGTGTCACTCCAATCTCTGCCTCTGTCGCCATGGCCTTCTCCCTGTATCTCTGCAACCTCTCCTCTTCTGATAAATACCCACACCACTCATTGGATTTAGGGGTTTCTCTAAATCTGGGATGATTGCACCTTGAGATCCTTAATTAATTATGCCTACAATAATCCTGTTTCCAAATAAGGTGATATTCTGAGCCTCTAGGTAGACATGAATTTGGAGAGGACACTCTCCATTCCACTCTACCCCATGGGAGGTGGTGGTGGCCGGGCTTAAGTGATGGCCTGGAATGGTGTGATGTGAAAACCTACAGGGAAGTAGAATCCCAAGAACAAGAAAGCCAGGAGTCAACTCTACTCCTGCCTCTGCCTCACCCTGCTCACTCAGGGCTGGCAACTCCAGCCAGGTTAGCAAAGTGCAGTCCGAAGGTCAAATCCAGCCCACCACCATTTTTGTAAATGAAGTCTTTTTTTGGAACAGAGTTACATTCATTTGTTAGATGTATTATCTATGGTGGCTTTTGTGCTACAACTGCAGAGTTGAGTAGTTGCATCAGAGACCTGCAAAGCCTAAAATATTTACTGCCTGGCCCTTTACAGAAAAAGTTTGCTGACCCCTGGACTTGAGGAATCCCTGCCTTGAGGCAGCAGGGCTGCTCCCAGGGGAGATGGAAGATGAACCACCCCATGCCCACGAGTTGGCCTCTTCAGACCTGTGCCTCTCAGGTGGAGAATCTTAGAAACAACCAGGGGTATTTCTGTACACTAGCCCTCCTCTGGGCCTAGGGCAGTCAAGTCCCTTCCTCCTGGGCAGCTTGCTCCAGAATTACCCACAAACTGGCCAACAGGAGGGATGACTATGCCATCAACAGAAGATGCCTGCATCCTGCCCTCCATTGCCAGAGGGCAGCTCCTTTAGTGCATCCCTTCATTTCCAGGCCATTAAATCAAAGCCTGTCTATTCGAGTGCAGGTATCAAAGAGGAGACGTGGTTCACTCCAACCCTTCTTTGCAGACTTCTGCCTCATAACTGAAGTTCTCTTGTGGCATGGCAACCTGTTGTGATGCCTGTCAGGGACACAGGGCACAGTGCCTGGCAAGGAGGGGGTGCCAGTGAATACACACTGCTAGGTCGTAGTGACTATCGCCATAACAGCCAGTGCCCTCCTCATGCTAGGGTCCGTTCCCGGGGAGGCTGGAACCCAGACTTTCTCCCCAAGTGTCTTTTCGCCAAAGGCGACCATTGTCTTCACGGACTCAAAGCTTGACCAAAGCTTTGTGCTTTCAGATTTTGACTTGTGGCAGGCACAGTTCTAACATGGCCCTCAGCATTCCCACCTTTGGGCACATATGGCCCGTATGTTCTCCCCTTGAGGGTGGGAGGTCCTGTTCTCCTAGGGAGGGATCACAGGCCATCGATCAGATTTGGAGTGGGAAGAAGAGTTAAGTTGTAGCACATGCAGAGTTGGAGGTCCTGTGGGACACTGGGGTGAAGGTGGCGGGTGCTGAAACCACCACGCTGATGGCAGCGAGTGCTGCAGAGCCTGGACTTAACCATTCTGAGCCTCTGCTTCCCCTGCCAGCATCGGGCTAACTCAAGGGAAGCATCTAGAAGCTGCCTGGCACTTGCTCAGTGCTGGAGCATGGTAGCTGTTGTGAGATGCCCGTCTGGACTGCAAGAGAGAGTTTCAGGCCAAAATGTCGATTTGTAAGTCATCAAAAAAGATAGTAAGTGAAGTCTTTGGGACAGATAGGGTCACGGGGTGAAAGTGTCCTCATTCTTAGAATTCCTTCCTCATATGTCTCAGTAATGCTGAAATAATCAAAGAGGTCGTTTGCTTTACGGTCCCAAGTATAAAAATTAAATGCGATCATTTCTGTCTTATTGATCCTTCCCCCAGGATTTTAAATCTGGACTTGCTTCAGATTTCTGCACTCATCGAGGAACATCACAGGCAGCACTTGGGCTCTGAGTTTATGTACCACTATTCCCCAGCTTCTGTTCTTTGCATCCTGACTCAGAAGCCTCAGAGAAGCCCACTGGGGTTTTTGTGGTGTTTCTGGATCCCTTCCAGTAGGGGAGTTAAGGGTGCCTCTCACAATCCAGCTGCACCTCACAGGGGAAGGCCAGGGTGAAAAGAGCTGTGTCCACAAGCTACAAAAAAAGCCTTAATAGTTGCAGTAGGAATACAATACCATCTTTGAATCTGATGTATATGCATGTATGCACACACATGCAATACATATACACATGTATATACACATACATACAATCCACATACATACATATGTATATATGCATTCGTGTGCACACATAATTTCCCTGACATAGTAGCTGTCTCTGTATATTGGCTCTCCTATTTTGAAATTCTCATTGGTCCTAAGTCAGCCATCTCTAGTATTCTGCAGGGCATCTGCCAGGTACCCGGTTGTGTGCCCACAATAAGCCATAGCCAGGGAATGTGCCCCTATGTCCAAGCTGCTTTAGACTCAAAACCTGGAGTGGGTGATAATTTGGGATTCACAAAGTTTTGAGATCTGTGCTGGGTGTGGGCTAACAAGCTGCACTAACTCCTAGGTGAGCAAAGAGGGTTTTCTTCAATAATAAGCAAATGCAAAATATCTCAGCTAAAGTAAAATCCTAGTGGGTGTCAGAACTTGCTAGAGCAGTATGGCTAAGTATGAAATGTATAGAGAAATGGACAAAAATGGCACAGGCATAGTCGGAGTGCATTCTCGCCAATCTAGAGATACACACAAATATGTAGAACCAGAGTCAACGTTACCCAGCATTTGAGCGTGAGCCCTAACAGAGGTATCAATGAAAATTCCAATAATGACAATAGCAGTCCCGTATCTGTCAAGCTCTTAGGCACCCAGCACTTTATACATGGGTTAGCTCAATCCATATCTCCTGGTGCATTTTTCGCTTGGGTACATGGTACTGTCTGGACTTCAGAAAGTTGAAAGAAAACCTTTGCAAATTAAAGCAACAAAAGAATTTTCACCATATAAAAGAAATTACTGAAATCAAAAGTCCCTGTAACATCACCAGGATTATTCAGACACACTTAAGCTCACAGCAAACAGGGTACTCATCCTCATACATTTACTATGATGATACACTGTGGAAAACTGGTTGCCCTTAGACTTTCTTATTTGATTAATACCTCAGCGTTTTTTCTGCCGAATCCTGCTGTCTTCGCACATTGCCCATGTCTATAAGAAAACGCTGTGTCTGATTTGGGACAGAGTCCAACTGTCTTCACGCACAAAGGGGACCTGATACGACCCCTTCCTCCAGAAGGGGGTTTCCCAAGCCTCTGCACATTCTCTGTGTTAATCTAGGCTATTTCGAAACCTGGGGTTGTCATTGACACTTTTGGCGTGGACTTTCCTTGTGAATCAGAAATGAAATATGCTGTTTTCCCGCCACATAACAAGATCCTGCACTCCTTGCGTAAGAATGCAAAAAGCCGTTTTAAAATGTGTGTGAATAGAGTTCTAAGTGCAGTGGGTTGAACTGGTAAAAAATAATATTCAGCTCAGCACTTTGGCAGAGATGATGATTATGAGGCAGACTCATTTGTTTACCTTCCCAGCTAGAGAAGACACGTGGAGGCAGCAGCCAAGAGGAGGGTCTAAGTTGGGAATAGGGAACAGGGCTTGGCTCTGGTTCTATTGATTTTGGCAAAACTGCCACATGAAAAATTATGCCTCAGATAAAAATAAATTATAATCTACAAGTATTTGAATGAGAAGGGTTCCCTGTGAAAACTTCATAAATGAATGCTAATTCAGTTACCCATTTGTAGCCATGAAACATAAGCAGTCGTGTTATTCCGAGGAGCTGGTTTTGGAAAAGATTGTACAACCCATGAAGCAATTCTTCACGCAGTGCATAAAAACATCAGCTTATGTATAATTTATACAACCGATGTTAGTTATGGTCTGTTTAATAGTATTTAATGCTGTCATATGACATCATTCTTTCATTTACCAATTGGAAAAAAAAATAAAAAGACCAATCAAAAACATTTTATAGAGTAAGAAATATGCTTATTGAATTTGATAAAAATTGTAGGAGGTGATAAGCAGATTCACTGGAGGAGGTATCTTTAAAAGATTTTTGAAGAGTTATGGTGGTGGAGCATGTACAGTCTTTACTCTACGGTTATTTTAATCATAATTTACTTACTGGGTGTGTTATCTAATGTACTGCTAATGTGCCTTAAGCAATTCATTTTGCCGACAGCACAGTAAATTGCCATATAGCCTTGGCCCTTTATTAGTAGCAATGATTAAATCCAATTTTAGTTGTACTTACTACATTTTCTCCACTGCCTACCGGGCATCCCTATAGGGGGAGAGGAGTTGCTGCCTCCATCCTGAATCTCTCCATCCTTCAAGCAAAAATCCATTCTGCACATTTTCAGCAAGCTATACTTTACCTCTGTTTACACTAACTCTATTTTCCTACCATGTAGGATATTTTTGGTGCTGTGTGAGAAAGTAGGACAAAATGTTTGAAAATGTTGTATTAAATAAAATATAGCCCTTGCTTTTTCTCTATACAGTAAAAGCACTGGATAAAAGAAAACCTACTCTTACTGCTTTTGTGTGTGTGTGCACGTGCCTGAATCGTAGAAGAAACCAAGCATTGACTTCATATATTATGGGACCAAAGCATTTGCCTATGTTAACTCTGTGGGTGAATTCTTATAAGTGACTGTATTATTTTAGCCCACAAAGCAAGCTGGAGTGCAATTTGTGTGAAATGGATTATAGAAGATGAAGTTACAAACTCCTATATGGCCCACAGTTTTAAGTTTTTCTGATGGGAGTGGGTATAACACAGATTTAGTTTCCAGGACGTCTGTTCACACACTGAACCTGAGAAATCTGTCTAAGACCCTCATTGTATTTGCAAGTGGATTTCCTTGCCTTCACATTTGGGTTTGATCCAGGGGTCTGTACTTAATCTGCAGAAGACATTTTGCAAGTTTGACCTGGAGTCACAGAATGAGTCCTGCTGAAAGCTGGCCACTCGGACCCAAATCCAATCCTGACGCTTCCTGGAATAGGCTGAGTCTCTGCGTCTGGTGAGACAGACTTCCGAGAAATTGGAGGGTTCACTTTCTCACTCCAAACTCAACATCAGGTAAATCGCCTTGCACTGTAGCTGCCTGCAAGGCCCTAAGAAAATGTCTCCCGTGCAGTGGTCCTGGAGGTCACCCTTGGCTGACAGGCATCTCAGGGTTTTATGAATTGGCTGACAGGCATCTCAGGGTTTTTATGAAGGCTTTTCCAATATCTTTCCTGGTCCGGTGGTAGTGCTATCTTTTGCACTAGGGAGAGAGAAGGAGACATATCCAAGTCATTTCCCTCCTGTCCTAAGAGGCACCCAGGTCTCATTTCTAATGGTGGTGCCATGTTCCGTGGCAGGGGAGATGGTGCTGGCAAGCTCTCAATCACTCTTTCCACTCTGCCATGCTGGCTGCCTTTGCAAAGCGTCCTGGACCAGGGTGACTTTTATCGTCTTGGCTTGTCTATGTCCGTCCTAGGCAAAGCTGGGGAATGGACCCTCTTGGTCTCATCAGCTGCCGGAGGTGCTTCCCACTTCTCCTTTGTCCACTTCTCTCTCTCTCTCTGTCTGTCTTTCATCTTTTTCCTTTATCCGGTCTAGGCACTTGGCCCCTGCCAAGAATGGCTTCCCAGTTCCTGGGGAAAGTTCCCTCTGCCCTATTTCTCACCATGACTACTCTCGGCTTCTCCCTCCCTTCTTTTTCTCTGATCCAGATGTTCCAGTACTGAATGTCATTCCTTTTGGGTCCTGCTGAGTGCAAATTTGGAAATGTGGGCTAATGGGGGATCCTGAGTTAATGGGCCTCCCCTCCCATGTAATGCTTCTCAGAGCTTTTCAGACATGCAACTTAGCCTAAAGGAGGAAACTGAAAGGTGGGAATTTCTTGCTCAGTGTCAGGCCTTGAGTGAGGGAGAGATTTTGACAAAAAGACTTTCTATTCTTTTGAACTCATGTTGTAGATGCGACCACCCATGTCTGCTGCCAGGGAAGGGGAGGGGAGACATGGAGCCCGTCCGCAGCCTCCAACACCTCCCGCTTCTTCTTTTACTTCTCTAGCTCTGTGGATGCAGCACAGGGCCCAAGCCCAGCCCAGCACACCTGTGTGTTGTTCAGGGTGTGAAGTTTGGACAGGCTCTGTATGAGTCTTGAGCAGCATCTGAGCTGTGTTCACACCCTACTCCTCAGTCCACCTAGCTTTGTGATCTTGGGGAAGGCGCCTCATGTTCGCTTGCCTAAACAGTAGTGGTGGTGATGTCAGCTTCCCAGAGCTGTGGAGGGGAAACTGAGGAAGGCAGCTCAAGCATATTCCCAACTATTGACTGATACATACATATGATATACATAGCCTGATTCACTGGGGAGGTCAGGAAGGTAGACCTTATATGTATATGACATACATAGCCTGATTCACTGGGGAGGTCAGGAAGGCAGACCTTGTATGTATATGATATACATAGCCTAATTCACTGGGGAGGTCAGGAAGGTAGACCTTATATGTATATGATATACATAGCCTGATTCACTGGGGAGGTCAGGAAGGCAGACCTTATATGTATATGACATACATAGCCTGATTCACTGGGGAGGTCAGGAAGGCAGACCTTGTAGGTATATGATATACGTAGCCTGATTCACTGGGGAGGTTGGGAAGGCAGAAACTCTGGAAGGAGCCTCAGAAACAACCCCCATTGTGGTCTAAAACATCACATGGTGTGAGTCTGCTGTATTTTGTAGCTGACCACAGGACATGGAAGGGGTTAAGAGAAAAGCCAGTGCCAGGCGAGATGTCAGATGGAAAGATACTGAGTCCGTCTAGCTCTGGGAGCTGCAGATGGGTATGGAATCTGGCTTTGAGTCTCCAACTCTTTGGCTTTCAGGTCTTTGTGTTGTTGCTATTTTTTTATTTTTTAATTTAATTTAATTTTATTTTGTGAGACAGAGTCTCGCTCTCGCCCTGTCACCAGGTTAGAGTGCAGTGGAGCATTCTCCGACTCCCTGGTTCAAGCGATTCTCCTGTCTCAGCCTCCCGAGTAGCTGGAATTACAGGCATGCGCCACCAGGCCCAGCTAATTCTTGTATTTTTAGTAGAGACAGTGTTTCATCATACTGGCCAGGATGGTCTTGATCTCTTGACCTTGTGATCTGCCCGCCTCAGCCTCCCAAAGTGCTAGGATTACAGGCATGAGGCACTGTGCCTGGCCTGTGCTGCTGTTTTTAAAATGCCAAGATACAGCCTCTCCAGGGACTGTTGAAACCTCAAGAGACAATTTAATTCTTTTGGGTAAATTACCCAGAGAATTACCAAATCCATCTGATAATTTTGGAGAGAGTCTTAAACAGATCCACCCCAGATGGTAGCACTGAGTGGGTCTGGAAGCCACGGCCCTCCCTGTGGCCACCTTGCATTGTCTCCATAATTAAAGCACTCACCCACACCTCCAATTGAGGTAAACCAAAATTGCATGGAAAGCCCAGAACGAAACTTTGCTTCTTTGTCATTTTCACATCTCTTCCTTCTGAAGATCAAAGCCGCTGTCCTTTGGAGTGATTACTTGACTAATTGCATGGTTATAGCTTAGACCCAATTAATAGTTAAATGGCTTTGTACTGTTGAAATTATACCTTCTCCAGGCGTGGGAAAGGAACAATGACTGTGACCGAGTCTGGTTGCTATAATATTGATATCCTTCATGAATAGTAAAAAGATTGCTTTTTTTTTTTTTTAACTTTCCTTGGTTAAATTGATCTCTTTTCTACAGGGATTTATAGAAATGGGCAGCTTATAAAAACAGTGGCTGTTGGGGATGAAATAGAAGTGAAAAGAAGTAATTCCTCCTGGAAATCCATGAGGCAGCCAGAAGCACCCTCACAGAGGAGGTTCATAGAAACTTCAAATACTTTGTCTTCTTTTTACCTGGTCTTAGAAGTTAAAAATGTTGTTTGACAGTTTTTTCCTGCCCATGTTCTCTAAATTTCCCTTCTAAACAAACGCATATGATGTATTTTGGTGAAGCCCTCCTGTTGTCAGATGTTTAATTTTATGTGGTTCATCTAGAATTGCCCCCGTTAACAAATTCCTAGTACAGTAATACGTCTAAAACGAAACCATTTCCCAGAACTTCCCCCACAGCATCTCCGTTCTGCTCTCTGGCCTGGTGGGCAAACCTACCCGACACTCCTAAAGGAAAACAAGGACCCTGAAATAATCCCTATGAGAAAGGACTTCAGCATCGCTTTGGATAACGGTCTGCAAACTGCGTTTACCAAGGAAGAGAAAAAAGGCGTCTTGTTCCCCCATGTTGAAAGGTAGACAACTAACAGCGTATTTTTAATTACCCGAATGCTTTAGCAGGGAAAGTAGTCAGTTTATAGTTACCTTCAATATGTAGACTACAAATTATTAGTGCATGAAAATGGCATCCAAGTTCTGTTGCTGGGTCTAGTAATTTTGGATATTTTCCATGCTATTACTGCCTGCTCCATATACCTTTACTGGTTCTTTTTGAAATTAACTTAATGGCACTCCGCAGAAATGGACTGCCTACTGAGAGTGAGCGCTTGCCTGCAAAGATGGGCCGAGTTCCCACTGAGAAGCACTGATTTGGCACAAACAGAGAAATGCTTTAGCATTAATTTACTTGAGTATCAAATTATTCAAAATAAATAATTAAAGTCTTTTCAGGAGCTGGAGTCAATATTTGCTTTCAATATTTTGGGTCCATTAACGCATATCCCGTATTGAAGGGTCAGCCCCACCAAGGCCTCCCACTACAGCAATACATCCCAAAGCTTTTGCCACAGGTTTTTCCCTTCAGGCATTAAACGTCGTTTCCCTGTCCTGAAATTTCTCTGCAGCCCCCATTATGCTCATCAGGTGAGCCGTCATTCCCCCATGGCTCCTTTCAGCAGTGTGGGATGTCCTTCTTCTTTCTCTGTCCTGATGCCTGGAGCCCCACTCCCAGTGGGATTTCTCTGTGGGGACAGCGACCCTGGGGACAAAGGGTGTGGGAGCAAGAGGCTGTCTGATCCCAAGGAGACTGGAAGGTCACGCATGTTAAGGTCATGCTGGAGAGACAAACCCCTGAAGGCCACGCCTAGAGCTGTTGTTTGACCTAGTCCTTGATCAAATCAAACTGCATCTCTAGGAACACCACCTGGCCTTGCCCTCGCTCAGGAGCTCCCCTTCCTCAAAGTCCCTGGAATTCTGGAGTAGCTGGGCTTGGGTTTTAAACACTGTTTCCAGCATGGGGAGCATATGGTCTCCCAAGTGATTGTGTAGGAGGCCATAGAATAGCTCAGACCTGGTGGTTCCTCGATGAAAAGATGTGGCTGTTGCTCAACTCAGCCTACTGTGTGTATGTGTGTGTGGACCCCGCAGCAAATGGTTAAATGCTTGACCTGCAAAGATGTGGTTGTCTTATATTATTATTTGGGGGGCATTGGTGAGGGAACTCAATCCTTTGAGGCTGCATGGTCTCTGAGTATCTTGGTTGACCCATGGAGCTTGTGCTAGGAGAAAAGTGTTATGAATATTTCTTTAATTCACTCTCTCTCCCTTTTCCCGTCTCCATTCTGAATCATACAAGACCCAAAGAATCACAGAGAGAAAAGAGAAAGCATTAATTCTATGAGGGGCTCTCCAGTCACCCTGCATAAAGGCAGGACAATTTCCATTTGAAAAGGACAATTGTTAATGAGCTCTATTCTCCTGGCCTATCACCCCACAAGTGAAGGGGCTGCTTTGAAGTCAACACAGTCTATTATGGGTGAAATAAACCCGTTAGAACAAAAAGCAGTTCAAGTACGGACTCGTGGATGCTGATGGCACCTGCCCACCCTCACTCCAGTCACCCTGCCGCTCCCCATCTGATGATGACATGGAGTCCTTAGGACGCATGAGTCCTTGAGCTTCATGGGATTGGAGTCAGGGTCTCCCCTGGGACCACTCCCTACCCGAGACCCCTGGCAGCCATCTCATAGGTGAAAAAACTCCCCAAACAGAGGCCTCTCATTGGTGAATAAACTCCTTTCTTCATTGTTTTCAGGTTTTAGAGATCCTTGGGTAAGGACGTTTCAAAGTTTCATCAAATTTTTCCCTTTCCTAAAATCTTTTATTCATGGATAAAATAACATAGCTATAAATAGCCTTTTTGGCCGCATCTGAAATGAATATTTGCTGCCTATAAGTTCAGCAAATAGCAATGAGCAGCGGTGATTGGAGAGCATGGTCTCTATCTCTGCCTCTTTGAGCAGGAGGAATCTGGCTTCACAGGCTAATCATTTTAGGCATGGATTTCATTTAGATATCACTACAGTATCAGGGCCACTTGGAAAGCAGGGAAACATACAAGGTTCTGTACCCAAAAGGAAAAAGAAAGAACTTGGGATTTCCCCCAACTCAAATCTGAGCCAGGAAGGATGGCTCCACTCTGCTGAAATCTCACAGTCCCGTCCTGCCTCAGCTGCTGTTGGCGCTGCCTGGGCACTCATAGATGGATGTGTGTGTGCAAGCCATTGTGAGCCATGGGTCTAAGGTTCCACCTGTACCCTGTTTGCTCACTTATGGAACACTCAGCTTGCCCCCAGCCAGGCAGGATGGTTTTGAGGATCAAGTCAGTAAGAAGCTGGAAAAATAATTTTTGTGGCATTTTTTAATTGGCATTTAAAAAAGTGAACTCATAGAATTTTCAATTTCACACCCCCTTAAGTTATATATAAAAGAAGAATACTAATAACTCTACAGATACTGGGAGAGGTAGATAAATCACTCCTAAACCAGTGCGTGTCTTGTCATGGAGGTGGAGCAGTGTGTTCTATGTGGAGCCCTGATTTTTCTGTGAACTCTCTATTTGCAGCATGAAAAGCAATGTTCTTTATAATTTAGATACCAGTGGGGGTTTTCCTTCCTAAACCAGAGACAAGTCATATTTTAACAATGACTCAAAAAGCCGCACCTCCTAGCAGTTCCCTATTGCCAAGACACTTATTCCCTTCTGTAGAGCTAATAATATGTTGTAATTGTCTTTGATAAATGTACTCACTCACATTTCCCATACACTATTACGTGAACCCCTGGCCTTCTCTTCTCAGGACCAAACAATCACAGATCCTTAGGCAGTACCATGTTTTCCTCCAAACCTTTAATGAGGATGGGACCATCACTAAGGTTTCTGTGTTTGTATCAACAGCCGTGACACGATGCATCTTTCATTATGAGTTTCTTCTGCTTTCTATATGCTTCATCACCTCTCTCCTTCAACTCTGAATAGGTGGGATAATTTTCTGATGTCCTTAACAAGAGCTTCACCCTTTCTGGTGCTAACAACATTTAATATCATTGCATTTCTCCTTATTGAGCCAACAGAAGCCTACTTCATGCTCATTGTAGTCACTACCTTGCTAAAGGCAGCCACTGTTCTGACTTCTATCCTTACAGATAAGTTTTGTCTGTTTCAAAACGTTATGCAAATGAAATGATGCATTCTCTACTCCTTTGTCTTTGACATCTGGCTTCTCTATTTCCATATGATTTCTGCAAGATTCATCCACATCGTTTTATGTAGCAGTAATCCATTCTTTTTCATTGTTGTCTAATATTCTACTGCATGTGAGAATCAGAACACATTTACATATCCTGCTGTTGATGGACATTTGTGGGGTTTTCACCCAGTTCTTGGCTATTACAAATAGTACTGCCAAGAACATTCTTGTGCATGTCCCCTGGTGAGTAATATGCATTTCTATTGGGTATATATCTGGAGGTGAAATTGCTGGGTCATAGACTATATGAATGTTCTTTGTTATCAGACACTGTCAAGTAGATTTCCAGGTGGCTGCGTCACTCATCAGCAGTGGTATGAGTTCTGGTTACTCTACATCTTGCCAGCACGTGGAATTGTCATTTTTTCCCCCTTTCATTCTGGTGAATAAGTAGTAGTATGTTTTTAGTTTTAAGTTATAATTCTCTGATGACTAATTAGGTTGAACACATTTAATATGCTAATTATCTATTTGTTTAAACTATTTAATAAAGTGAATATCAGCTCTTTTTTCATTTTTTGGGTTTTTTTTTTTTTAATTGGTGTTCACAGTTATCTTTAAATTAAATTTTAAAATGTTGTGGTAATTGTAGATTCAAAACAATTGAAAGAAATAATTCAGAGAGATTCTGTATACCTTCAACCCAGTTTCCCACAATGGCAATATCTTTCAAAACTAAGGTACAATATCACAAACAGGATGTTGATTTTAATACAACCAAGACACAAAGCATTTCCATCATTCCAAGAGTCTCACATGCTGTCCTTTTGTAGCCACATCTCTCACCCTGTTTCTAATCCCTGGTAACCATGACTCCATTTCTATAATGTTGTCATTTCAGAAATGTTATATACATGGAATCATCCGGGTGTAATCTTTTGGGATTGACTTTTTTGACTCAGCCCAATTCCTTCGAGTTTCATCCAAGTGCGGTATCAATTGTTTGCTCCTTTCATTGTTGTGTAGTGTTCCATGATGTGGTTGTACACTGTTGGCTTAGCCATTCCCCTGTTGAAGAACATCCGAGTGGTTTTCAGCTTTTAGCTATGAACATTCATGTACAGGTTTTCATGGGAACCTATGTTTTCATTCCTCTGGGATAATGGTCAAGATTTCAACTGTCAGGTGATGTGACAGTTTCATGTTTCATTATAAAGAAGCTGCTAAACTGTTTTTTGGAGTAGCTATATCATTTCACCTTCCCACCAGCGATGGATGCATAATACAGTTTCCTTGCATCCTCATCAGCATTTGGGGCTGTCCCTGTATTTGATTTTGATTGTAGTCATTCTGGTAGGTGTGTAGGGATATCGTTGTGGTTTTAATTTGCATTTTCCTAATGGCAAATGACATTAAACATTTTGCTCTCACGCTTATATGCCATCTGAATAGCTTCTTTGGTGAAACATTTCATCATGTCCTTTTCCCATTTCCCAGTTGAATTGTTGGTTTTATTGCTGTTGAGTTTTTATATATTCATTGGTCAGATGTATAATTTGCAAATATTTTCTCCCACTATAGCTTATTTTTTCTTCATCTTACCAGAATTTTTCACAGAATAAATGTTTTTAATTTTGATGAAGTCGAAATTTATCAATTTTCCTTTTATACATTATACTTTTGATTATTTTTAGAAAACTGGGTTGTCTATTTCTTGTTTAAGTGTAGGAGTTCCCTTTATATCCAGGATCTGAGTTAATTGTTGTGTACGTGTATGGAAAATATTTTCTCCCACACTGTGCTTTCTTTTATTCTCTTAATGATATCTTTTAGTAAATACAAATTTTTGTATTGAATTAAGTTCAATGAATCATCTTTTCCTTTATGATTAATGCTTTTTGTTTTCTATGTAAGAAATTTTTGCCTACCTTGAGGTCACAATGATATCCTCCCATATTACCTTCTAAAAGCTATTATTGATTTGCCATTTACATTTGGGTCTATGATCTGGCAATGAGTTTTTTGTATGGTGGGAGGTAAGTGTCAGGTTCATTTTTTTGCTCGTGGATATAGAGTCTCTAGAGCACCATTTTTTTGAAAAGGCTATCATTACCCCACTGGCTACCAGAGGCATTTGGTGATGTATTAAGTTTAAAGGTCGTACACACATGCATATACACGTACATACTCACATACACATATATACATACACAGTCATGTGTTGCTTAAAGATGGGGATACATTCTGAGAAATGCATCTTTAGGTGATTTCACCGTGTGAAAGTCATAGGGTGTGCTTGCACAAACCTAGAAGGTATAGCCCACTACACACCTAGGCCATGTGGTTTAGCCTGTTGTTCCTAGGCTACAAATCTATACAGCATGATACTGTACTGAATACTCTAGGCAACGGTAACACAGTGCTAATTACTGGTGCATCTAAACGCAGTAAAAATAAAAGATAAAAGATAAAAAATGGTATGCTTGTATGAATGGAGCTTGCAGAACTGGAACTTGCTCTGGGTGAGTCAGTGAGTGAGTGGTGAGTGAATGTGAAGGCCTAGGACATGACTGTACACTACTGGGGGCTCCAGAAATAATGAATCAGGCCACACTGAATTTATTAAAAATGTATTATTTAATAATAAATTAGTAAATAATTAACTAGAATACTGTAATTAGTTTTACTTTATAAACTTAATTTTTTTTAACTTTTTGACTCTTGTAACAACTTACCTCAAAACACACATTGTACAGCTGTACAAAAATATTTTCTTTCCATTCTTATTCTATAACTCTTTTTCTATTTTCAATTTTTTTACTGAATTAAAAAAAATTTTTGTTAAAAATGAAGACAAAAACATACACATTAACCGAGGCCTAAAAAGGGTCAAGATCATCAGGAAGTCACTAGATAATAGGAATTTTTCAGCTCCATTATAATATATGGGACTACCCTTGTATATGTAGTTTGTCTTCCACCAAAACATTGCCATGACTGCATGTATAACTGCATATGTTTGTGTTTGTGGATTCTTTACCCTTGCATCATGAATTTTAGTTATTAATTCCTTATTTAAGTATAATAAATCTCATTTTCAAGAGGGCCATTTGCATTTTCACATCAATTTAAGACCAGTTTGTTAGTTTCACACACACACATCCTCCTAGGATTCTAAGGCAGATTTTATTGAGGCTCTAGAGACCTGACGTAATTACACTATTGAGTTGGTTAATCAATGTGCACAGGATAGACCTTCACTCATTTCAGGCCCCTATCATTTCTCTCAGTGATGTTTTGCTGTTTTCTGTGCAGAGACTGTACATCTTTCAGAAGATTAATTCCTTGATAAATAATTTTTCATGCTATACTATAATTAATATCTGTGAAAAAATAATTTTCTCTTGTTTGATTCTAGTATATAGAAATGCAATTTTGATTTTTGTACGTTAACCTTCAATCCAGATACTTTAATAAATTTACTTATTAAGCCTAATAATTTATCTGTAATATTTTCCATATACATAATCCTGTCATCTAAAAGTAATAAGGTTTAGTTTTTCCCTTTTAACACTCAAACCTTTGTTTTTCTTGTCTTATTACAATATTTAACATGTCTAGTACAGTGTTGGGATTATAGTGATAATAGCAAGCACTTTGCCTTTTTTCCCAATTTCCGGGGGCACGTTTCAATATTTCATCAGTAAGTAGAATCTTTGCTGGTGTGTGTATGTGTGTGCTTTGGCAAATTAAGAAAGGTTCTTCTTAGTGCTAATTTGCTAAATTTTTATCATGAATGAATGTTGAATTTTATTAAAGTCATTTTCTGCTTCTGCTACAATGCTTTCAGAGTTTTTCCTTTCTACTATCAATATGGTCAATTATACTGACGAATTTTCAAATTTATACCAAACTCGAACCTAAAATAAACACTGTGGATATGTGACACACCCACCTTTTCTTTATCACTGGATTTGGTCTGTTGATATTTTATTTGAGATATTTGTACCTATGTTAATTAGAGATATAAGCCTATAGTTTATCTTGTTCATTAATGTCCTTGTCAGATTTTGAGGTCAAGATTATATTGGCTTCAAAAAATGTATTGGAAGAATGGTTTCTCTTCTGCTAGCCTTAAAAGGTGTGTGTAAGATTCATGTCATTTCTTTCTTCAACATTTAGAACAATTCACCAGTGAAGCCATGTGGAAATTGATTTTTTTTCCTTTAAGGTGTGTTTGAACAACAGATTTAATTTCTTTAGTAGACTTTTAACTTTTAAGACTTCCTGTTTCTTCTTCAGTCTGTTTGGTATGTTTCAATAAATTTGCCCATTCCACCTAAATTCTCCAAATGTATTGACATAAAGTTGTTCAAAGTCCCATGTTATTACTTATCTTTTTAATGTCTGAATATCTCTATTGATGGGTCCCTTTTTGTTTCTGCTGTTGGTGTTATTGTTTCTCTTTTTCTCCACCAGTCTCACTATATCCGTTTATATATTTTGTTGGACTTCTCAAAAAGCCAACTTCAGGTCTTTTGTTTATTTTCTGCTATATTTGCTTTATATTTTACTGGTTTCTGCTCTTACCTTTATTCTTTTTTTCTGCTGCTGTTTATAACACGCTATTAAATCCATATATTGAATGGTTAATTTATCTTACACTTTTCATTTCTTTGGGCTCACTTTACCTGTCATTTTTAGGCTCGTGATATGGGTACTTAGATCGCCAGTTCCAAAGTGTCTTCTGGGAACTCTGGGGATCTTCAGGACATTTTTAGGAGCATTGTGAGATCAACAACATTTGTATAATAACATTAAGACAATATTACAATATTTATTACCCTTTCTATTGTGTTTTAATTTGCACTGATGATGCAGAAACAATGGTGAGTAAAACTGTTGGTGCCCTAGCTTAAATTAGCATAGTGACAACCACAATATACTGGGAGTCATTTTATGATTTAATGTCACTTACTTGCAAACAAAATCCTAGTTCCAGTTAAAAATATATTTGATGAGCAGCCAATAATTACTAATTTTAATATGCTGTATGGCACAAGGGGAAGTATGCATAAAGCATTTTGGCTACACACTGAAGTCCAGTGATTGCCTCAAAGTAAAGCAGTTTTGTAGTGGTTTGAGATGCAAAATGAACTTGCCACTTTTTTCATGGACTTCTATTTTTACTTGAAAAAAAAATAATAATAGACAGGTTATACTTATTCTAACTTGGGTATCTGACAGACATTTTTCCAAAAGAAGAATCAAATGAGTCTATCTTTCAGGAAAAACCACCAAAAGCATTTATTGCTAATGATAAAATCCAAGGACTTAAGCAAGATTAAAAATTATGGAAAATGTGCGTCTACCAACTATCAGTCCACCATGCTGGTTTGCCTGAGACCATGGGATTTTCTGAGTTACAGAAGTTTCAGCGCTGCAGTTATAATAGTCCCAGGAAAACTGGGAAGATTGTTCCCACTAACTATTAACTCAACAGCTTCCCAGTACTTTAAGACTTTTATGATGGTATAGGTAGAGATATTAATGAATATTAATGAATATAATTTTAAAATAATTGTATAAAGGCATATATAAACATTTGCAAGATGCGCATAACTCACTTAGCCAATATTTTCCAAATAACCATTGCATTATGTTACAAAATGGTGCATGGGTGAACTATCCATTTAATGTGCAAAACAGACCAATATTTTTTAATGTCACAGCATGCAAAAAAACTGTATTTATACGGATTCAGATTCACATTGCAATTAGTCTTTAGCAACTACACCTGCCAAATTTTGGTGCGGTATCAAAGAAGACCATACACAATTATCTGACAAAGACATTAAAATACTTCTCCTTTTTCCAGCTAGATACCTTTATGAAGTTAGATTTTCTTTACATACTTTAACCAAAATAAAATATCGCAACAGATTGACTATAGCTGCAAATGTGAGAACTCAGCTGTCTTCCATTAAGCCAGATATTTTCAAAATTTTCAAAAATGTAAGACAATGCTACCCAACGCCAAAGCACTAAATATTTTGCTTTAGAATACATTTTTCTTAAAATAAGATTATTTATGTTAAGATGTACTGGATTTATTATTATTATTTTAAGATAATAAAAAATTTAAAAATTTCTCAGGCTTAATTTAGAATATGGTAAATAAAAATGGATATTAGCCACATAAACAAAGGTTCTTTGGAATCTTTACTAACTTTTAAGACTACAAAGAGATTTTGAGATCAAAACATTTAAATACTTTTGACTTGGATATATCGTTTTTTAGACTTTTTGTGTTTCTAGCATATGCATGTAAGGCTACACATTTCTGTGCAGGCACTACTTTATTTGCAAATTTTGGTATATATTATATATCATATATATTATTATTTAGCCCAAAATATTTTCTAATTTTCATTATAATTTCTTTTTTACCATGCTTTTATTAAAAATTTCATTTCTTAATTTCCAAATAATTAGAAAATAATTTCATATTATCCTTCTGTTATTGATTTCTAGCTCAATTCTACTCTGGTTATAGATTATATTATGTAAGATTCCAGTCCTCTGAGATTTGTTGAGACTTATTTTATAATCCATCACATAGTCTACTTTACGAAATGTTTTATGTGCTCTTGCAAAGAATATATATCCAGCAATTGTTGGGTATAGTGTTCTATATGTTAAATAAGTCAGATCTGTTCATTGTGACTTTCAAATCCTCTATAAACTTACTGATTTTTTTTTTCTGCTTTGCCTACTTTCCACTGAAAGAGGTGTGTTAACATCCCCATTTAAATGTGTGGATTTCTATGGCTTTACTTTTATTTCTTTCTGGTTTGTTTTAGATATTTTTTGGACATTTTGTTAGATGAAACAAATTTAGGATTGTTTTATGCTACTGCTGAGCTGTCCATTTTATCATTATGGACTATCTCTCTGTATTTCTAGTAAAGCATTTTGCCTTAAAGTCTATATTAATACAGGCTTATTAGTCTTCTTTGGGCTGGCGTTTGCATAGGATCTCTCTTTTCCTTATTTTCATTGTTTTACTTACAATTCAATTTTGTTCTTGCAATTGAAACAAGCATCATCTAGCATATATGTAAGCAGCCTACAGTTAGGCTTTAACAATTTATTTAAAAGAAAATATTAGTCTTCTAATTAGCATATTTATTCCATTTACATTTAATGTAACCTTTGGTATGAAGAGATTTTATTTGACCTCTTATTTGTTGGTATTCATCCATTCTTCTATTTTTCCTTCTTCTGACATCAGCCAATTTAATTACTATTTATTCTTTAATTTTCACCCTCTATGGGCCCATCTCAGTCTGGGAAACTTGTATGTTCTTGACTTCTTAGAGTCAACCTCAGTTTAGTTCTTTTTCCATTTCTCCAATGGTGCAACTATATTTGACTACATTTATTCCCCTCTTCTCTTTTATAGTGTTGTTGTTTTGCATTTTAATTCTATGTATACTTCAAACTCTCCACCTATTACTATTATTGTTTTAAGCAATCATTATTCCTTCAGATTTGCCTCCACATTTCTTCTTTCTGATGTGCTTTGTTTATTCCTACCTTGCTATGCTTCCACTTAGGACCATTTGTCTTGTGCCTGAATAATTTGCTTTACCGTTTCTTTTGGTGTGAGTCTACTGGAAATGAACATTCTAATTTTTTGAACCTTATGTGTTATTTTCCAAAGGATATTTCAATGAGCATTTAATTCCTAACTTAGCAATTATTTACTTCCAGCATTTTGAAGATTTCTTTCCACTGTCTTTTGACTTTTTTCATTTCTTTTGTGAAGCCAGTTGTCCATCTTCCTCTAACATTTTTTTTTTCTGTCTTTGATTTTCAGCAGTTTTTACATGAAGTGGTTTTTGTATTTATCCTTCTTGTGGGTTCATAGAACATCTTGACATTCTTCTGTCAGAAGCAGAAAATTCTCAACTGACATCTCTTCAAATGATGCTTTTATCCTAATTTTCCCATTTACCATATGTTAGACTTTTTTCTATATCCCAAATATCTCTTATGCTGTTGGCAGTGTTTTCCAATTTTCTCCTCTGTTCCCATTTTGGAGATTTCATACTGACCTATCTGTCAGTTCATTTATCCTCTTTTCTGCTCTCTCTAATGTTCAATTGAGTCAGTTGATTGAATCTTTACATTCTGTCTTACATTTTCCACTTTGATTCCTTCTCATGGAATCC
Organism: Macaca thibetana thibetana; assembly: GCF_024542745.1. NCBI lineage: Eukaryota > Metazoa > Chordata > Mammalia > Primates > Cercopithecidae > Macaca > Macaca thibetana. Next base: position 125,138,745 of record NC_065586.1, on the reverse strand, counting down.
ACTTTGGTGGTGCAACTCGCTATTTTTCATCTATCTTCTTAAACATGTTTACTGGAGTTATTTTAAAGTTCATGTCTGATTACTCCGACATCTGGATCACCTGTGAGCCTGTTCCTATTATCATTTTTTCCCTTGATTTTTTGATAATTTATATCTACTGCATGTCTTGCTTGGTATTTTAAAATTGAATGCCTACACTTGCATGTAAAAATGCAATAGTAAAGACCCTGGATACTGTTACCATTTTCTCCTTGAGGGGGATGGAGTGCGGGAAGATGTCCTTGGCCCCTCCAGGCTTCCAACTGGCTTTGGAAGGGGTGACCTATTTTGGGTTGTCCTTGCTCCTGGGCTGTGTTCCTTCAGGAATCTCAGCTAAAAGCGTGCAGTACTTACCAGGGCCCCTCCTTCTCAGTGGGCTCTGAACTTCCATTTTTGTGTTCCCAGGGCTGGGAGCCTGCCAAAATCCCTGCTTAGCTTTTAAGCCTCTTAGCAGCTGCTTTCCTCTCGGTTTCTCTTCCTCTTGCCCTGTGTCTGGGAAGCTCAGCATTAACAAATGCCCCAGGGGGAATTGGGCGCAGAATATCAGGCTCCCTTCTCTAGGGGTTCCCTTTACACTAGAAGCTTGGCCCTTCATTTTCTGGCTGTACAACACTTTACTTTTTGTCTTCTCAGCCCATTGAGACTTTTCTGGCTTCTCCCATTTTTCCTGTCAACTCTGTGCCCTGTGCTGTAAATTGGCAAATTCCCCAGTGGGAAAAAAGCATCCGGGAGTGAAGACTCATCTCAGCGCTTCCTCTTCCCTCTGGGATCTCGCACCCTCGAGTCCTGCCTGTCTTGAGTGGTCTCCAATGTCTTCAAACAGATTTTTTTTTTCTACCTAGCTTTTATAGTTGTTCTCAGTGGTGGGATCACTCTGCTACAAGCTACCCTGTTACAGCCAGGAATGCCAGACGTGTTCATTACTTTATAAGAGTTTCCCAAAATTCCCTTTAAATTCAGCTTTGGACTCTTTCCAGTCGTAGGGGCTAATACTGGACTTGGAATGTTCCTGGGGGAGGACAGGCTGGATTTATGCTGGGGCTTGATATTTGAGAAAGGGTCATATCCTGTTTGTTTTTCTGTGGATTTTCTTTCACTGATTGAAATATCCATTTATACCTTTAAAATGCCAAGCTAGGCATTACACTTATTCCGAAACAGGCTGCTTATGTCAGCATCACAGCCTCCATCTCAGGTGGAGAAAGAAGAACTGCAAGCCTTTTCTCTTGGAAAAATTAGATCTGGAAATACTGGGGCCCCTAGCACGGGCTCTGGCATGGGTGGGCATCTGGCAGGTTTACCAGCAAAATGTGCTCTGGCCTTCATGAGCAGCCCAGCAGCCTAATTTTTCCTAACTTATCATCCAGGTTACTTCCTGGGTGACCTCCACGCTCAATTCTACCCAGGTGGGAGAGAAAGAGAGCACAGATTTCAGGCGACTGGTGCCTTTGGTTTCGGGCTCTGCCTACGAGGCCCAGCTTAGTTTTAACTGCATGCAGCATCTCGGTGGTCTGCTTTGGGTTTTACCTGTCAAAACAAACCAGTTCTGGGTCATTACCCACAGTGCCAGCCAGAATTATGATCCTGGCAGTTTCTCCCCAAATCTCTGGCTTCCAAACAAATAGGCCCCAGATCTTTGCTTCTGTGTGACCCTGAGCATTTTAAAGCCTGTGCTTTCTTACAGCAGCCAAAGTTACCATAATAACAAAGCTCTGTGCTTATTTTCCAGCTTTGTCTATTCTTTCTCCTGGCTCAAAGGCTGTATTGTGGTTGGCTCCATCCCATGGCCTTCTTTCATCTTGAGCTCCTGGCACCGGGTGCTGGAACAAAGTTGGAGTTGCCACTTAAATTGAGGAAGCTGGGAGGTATGAAGTAAGGATGGATTTCCTTAGAAAATGCTCATTTTGCCCAGTTTGCAACCTGAAGTTGGTGACTGATGGGGTGTTAAGCTGATGGCACCCCCGGCGGGGCCCTTGGCATCTCTGCCCTGGACAGACCCCCTGGCATTTGGAATGGCTTTAGGATTCCCTTCCCAGAAGGATCTTTTTAATCTGTGAAATGAAATCAAATATTGAAATGCAGTTGTCATGTACGAAAATAACCAAATAGTTGGTATAGATGATATAAGAAACATGTGATACGTCCTTCTTTAACACATCCCTGAGCCAGTCTGTGGTGGGCAAAGAAACCAGCTTCACCTTTTCAGAAGAAATGTGAGAATTGCTGACATTTCCTGGTCATAATGTAGTTGTTGCAGATACCGCAAAGCTTCTCTCGACTTCTATGATGATACACTGCTAATACCGCACTCAGAGGGAAAGGATACGTCACACTTCCATCATGTTTCCTGAGTTTAGGAATCCCTGAGTTCTGTCTTGGCTAAAACCTGAGTAGAGGTGGCTGCGCCCGAGAGGGGAATTTCAGTGTCTGCACATGGAACACCAGCAGGTCAGCTCTTGCAGCGTGTGCAAATTCACGCTGGCCATGAGCCCAAGGAGCAAACTTCAACCATTAAGCATTTATCCAAAATCTACTACTTTATGCCCTTTGCTTGCTGGTCCCAGTCACTGGGTGCTACCTGGGCCTTTCAGGTCTCTGAGTCTACACAGTGCGGTGTCACTGCCAGGCCGTGCAGGCAGTGTTCTCAGAGCCAGTGTGCTCGCTGCAACAGCCAGAGTCACTACGGTCCACGTCCGTCACAGTCACCCTCCCTTAGGGTATAGTCCTCTCAGCCCTCAAAAGCCAGGTAGATGCACCATTCCAACCCGTGAGGGCATCTCCTTTCCTACTATACATGCACACTCACACAGACACACACACACACACACACACACACACACCTGGACACAAATGCACTCAGAAACACACACACGGACACAACACAGACAGATACACAGACACACCCACAAAGACACACATATAGACACACACATGCACATAGACATAACACAGATACACACATAGATACAGACACACGTAGACACAACACAGACACACACACAGAGACACACACACACAGACACACACATACACCTAGATACAAATGCACTCAGAAACACACACACAGAGACACACATATAGACACACACACACATAGATACAGACACACATAGACACAACACAGACACACAGACACACACACAGATGCACACACACAGACACACACACAGACACACACACAGACATACACAAAGATACATATAAACCCAGACACAAACATACATAGACACAACACAGATACACACAGATACACATCTACATACATCCACAGACACTAACACAGACACAACACAGAAACAGACACAGACACACATACATAGACACAGGCATACATAGACATGCACATACACAGACACACACAAACATACAGACAGACATACACATACACATATACACAGACACAAACACACAGAGACACACACATAGACATAATGCAGATAGACACAAACACATACACACCAACACACTCAGATATAGTTGCTCACAGACACACATACACACACATTCACACAAATGCACACACACATATACCCAGACACATACATGCACAGGTACACACGGACGCACAGACACATATAGACACACATAGACATGCACACAGACACACATCCACACACAGGCACTCATATACACACAGACACACAAAATGCCCCCAGAAACAGACACACATACACTCACACCAATGCACACACACACATGCACAGTAACACACATATGCACACACAGACACATACACACACAGTCATGTAGACACATGCATACACAGATATATACACACACATACACAGATGTATACACATACATACATACATACATGCAGACACAGACACACAGGAGATGGAGAGAGAGAGGGACTGGCCTCGAGGGAGACCACGAATGAACTGGACGCCCCGTCCTGTCCCCTCAGGGGAAAGGGGATTCACCTCACCACAAGGCAGCCAGGCAGACGCTTTGGAGTCATGGGCCAATTGGTCAACAGAGAGTTCCAGCATCCGCCCAGGGCATCAGGGCGGGTGTTTCTGGAAAAGCCCCCAGACCTTTGAGAGGAAGTGGAATGCAGGCCTCGATGATGCTGGCTGCAGGAACACTCAGGCTGGCAGGGGTCAGGGCCTCTGGGCCCAGGAGAGCCTGTGCAGGAGCGGGGCCCACAGAGGCCCGAGGCCTGAGGCCTGAGACTGATGCAGGTCAGGGTGCCTGGCGATGTGGCGAGTCTGGGGGCCCAGGCATGAGCTGATGGGCATGTGGGTTGGGGAAGGGGCCGCCGCAGATTGCCATGCCCTGGCCCCCAAAGGAAACCTGTCACTTTGGTCATTTTATGACCTAATTTCTAATTTTTTAATGAAAAGACCATTTATAACAATAGTAAAGAAAATCAAAACATCATCGACCACAAGAAAATTCTGATATCCTCACGACCCAAGGCACCCCTGACATTGTGGCGCCCAGAGCAAGAGCATATAAAGGCACCCGCATGCTGCATGTCCAAGTATTGAAAAGTGATACCTCAAACCAACCAGGCTGTTACATAAAGTGTGGTCACTCCTCTCCTTTGACAAGCACGCCTCCAGAGGTTCCTAGAAGGCCAGGCTGGAGCTGAGAACCCTTGGCCTCCTTGGCGTTCGTGCCTGCGTGTGACTGGTGGGGAGGGATGGCTCCTGACCTGTGGGCCACATGTCTATCTCTCCACCCCAGACTGCATCGTAAATATTTTCTTTGTCTCTACGTCATCTTCAGAGTGAAAATATATTTCATTTGTTTTATCACCCTAGAAATCTATAATCATTGTAGATAAATAAGAATACACAGAGAATTATGAATAAAGAATTACTGCATATTCCCAGAACCCATAGATAGGTGCTATTAACATTTTGCATATTTCTTTTCAGAATGCTTATGATACATATTCATATATATATATATATATATAGTTTTCTTTTCAAAAATAGAAATTCCCTGTCATTGTGGTTTTGTAGCTTACTTTCTCTGCATTTACTGTGTCTCAAATTTCCCCAGGTGAATACACAAATTTCTCCAACATTTTTCTTAATGGCACTTGGTATTTCATGGTATGGCTAAACAACAACGAGAATAATAATATGATACAGGCTGGCTGTGTGCCGTGCTCTGCACCTATTTCCTGGTATGGACTCTTCACAGCGTTTCTGAAAGGCAGGCGTTACTCTGCTCACTCTTTGGAAGCTCAGGCACCTGGTAGACCCTAGTGGACCCAAATGTAGCGTGTTTCTGAGTTTCTGATATTGTAAATGATACTGTGTTGAACTTGATGAACTCAGGGCTTTTTGTACTTGCCCTAGTTTCCCTCAGAAATATTTCTAGAAATGGAATTCTAGGTTCAAAGACTATGCATGTTTTAAATAAATTGTGTATGCATTGCCAACGGTGGCTGATGCCTATAATCCCAGCACTTAGGGAGGCTGAGGCAGGTGGATCACGAGGTCAGGAGATCGAGACCATCCTGGCTAACATGGTGAAACCCGGTCTCTACTAAAAACACAAAAAAATTAGCCGGGTGTGATGGCGGGTGCCTGTAGTCCCAGCTACACGGGAGGCTGAGGCAGGAGAATGGTGTGAACCGGGGGGGCGGAGCTTGCATTGAGCCTTGATAGCACCACTGCACTGCAGCCTGGGCGACAGAGGGAGACTCCGTCTCAAAAAAGAAAAGAAAATGCTTTTACCAATTTACGTTTTCACCCAACAACGTAGGAGAATTTCTCCTTCCTTCCACCAGGTTCTTGAGAACAGTGCTATGGCCACTAAAGAGCAAGGCAGAACAGAACAGGCAAACAAACCTCTCCTAGGATACCGACAGGGAGGACGCCACAGGAACACCACGGTGAGACCTGCGGCCCCGGGTGAACGCACGCTCCTCTATCCACCATTCCTGTTTCTCTTTTGTGAAACGTCTTTGCCACAATACTGGCCCATTTTCCACATAGGGATTTCTCTTTTCCTTATTGATTTGTTGAGTCTTTTCTTCTGTCCAGGGTAATAACCATAGGCTACTCACACATTTAGCAAACATTGTCTCTCAATTTGCTTTCATTTTAATTTTTAATTAGGTATTTCTTCGTTTAGCAGTGTTTTCATCTTCGTCCAGAGAAATCTCTAGTCATTTCTTCTGTTTTCTTATTTAGGCCTTGTGCTTGGAAAGGCCTCACTCAAAATGTCTATATCTTTTTTAAAAAAATCATGTATATTTATCCCATTTATTTATTGAGACAGAGTCTCACTCTGTCACCCAGGCTGGAGTGCAGTGACACGATCTCTGCTCACTGCAACTTCTGCCTCCCGGGTTCAAATGATTGTCCTGCCTCAGCCTCCCAAGTAGCTGGGATTACAGGTGCCTGCCACCACGCTTGGCTTAATTTTTTTTTTTGGAAACAGAGTCTTGCTCTGTTGCCCAGGCTGGAGTGCCATGGCGCGATCTCAGCTCATTGCAACCTCTGCCCCCAGGGCTCTAGCAATTTTCCTACCTCAGCCTCCTGACTAGCTGGGATTACAGCTGCCTGCCATCACGCCCAGCTTTTTTTTTTTTTTTTTTTTTTTTTTTTTTGTATTTTTAGTAGAGACGGGGTTTCACTATGTTGACCAGGCTAGTCTTGAAACCCTGACCTCGGGTGATCCACACGCCTTGTCCTCCCAAAGTGCTGGGATTACTGGCGTGAGCCACCATCCCTGGCCTTATCCCTTTTATTATATAATGCTATTTTTCATTTACTTCTTTATTCCATCTGGAGTTTATTTGTTGTAAAATGTATCATAAAGATCTAAGTTTTTTTTGAAAAATAGTTTACCAATTATTTACATCATGCATTGAGTAATCTATTCCTCCTGTGTACATTTGAAATAACTCCATTATTTCATTTTTAAAAAGAATTTTCTTTGTAGAAACAGGGTTTTGCTTTGTTACTCAGACTGGTCTTAAACTGTGCTCAAGCAATCCTCTGGCTTCAGCCTTCCAAAGTGTTGAGATTAAAGGTATGAGCCCCCATGCCCATCCTCCATTATTTTTTAAAATGTTTTCAGGGCTTATATTTTTAGTCTAAGTTCTTTGTCTAGCTGTGGTGATCTGGAATTTCTGGAGTCACATGGTTTGCTGCATATGACATGCATATTAATATATACTAATATGTGAAAGTAGAAATTCCTGTTTATTTTCATATTTCAAAGTATTGCTGTTTTTCTTGTGGGGGGTGTTTCATTGATTGTAATATTTACTTTCATCAGCTGCATTGTATTCGTCAGTCAATATGTCAATTTTCTAAAGCATGTCTAAAAATGGCTTTAGCTTCTCTCTATAGAAGAACAGTTTTGCTTTTGTTGAATTACCCCTTGAAGATATATTCCCAGGTATCATCATTTGGAAAATATTCCAGTCCTTTCCCTCATATTGAACTGTGAAGCCAAAATTTCCTCCTCTTGTCCATCCATGAAAGTACCTTTCACCTTCGTCCTTGGCTACCATCAGCCTTTTTCACTGGGGAGTGGCTTTGAGTCCTTCTTGTCTTCGCAGCTTCAGATCAGAGCTCAGTTGAGCCCCAGGTTCTGTAGGAGCCCACAGCCGTGAGCGAGCTTGCTCTGCAATGCCTATTTAGACCTGTGGATTGCCAGGGACCGTAGCATCATAAGGGCCTGAATGTGTAGGGACTGTAGGCTTGGGGCCCTCTGTTGTGTCCTGTCCTGCATAACTAGGGGGTCAATAAAGGTCTTCATAATCTTGGGTATTTGCTTAATAAAAGTTTCTTGAGAATGTGTTGAGCCTAAGAAAGCATAAAAAGGAAAATACAGGAAGTGGGGTCTCCTCCTCCGTCTCAAACTCAAATGCTACTCCATCCTGTGATCTTTGCTAACTTAACAGAAGCAGAAAGCAAATTTTATGTTTGAACTCAGAGTTATTTGGGATATATATTAGTCTGTTCTCACGTTGCTAATAATCCCAAGACTGGGTAATTTATAAAGAAAAAGAGGTTTAATGGAGTCGCAGTTTCACAAGGCTGGAGAGGCCTCACCATCGTGGCAGAAAGGCAAGACAGTGTGTGCAGGGGAACTCCCATTTATAAAACTATCACATCTCATGAGACTTATTCACTACCACGAGAACAGCATGGGAAACACAGGCCTCCATGATTCAGTTACCTCCCACTGGGTCCCTCCCATGACACGTGGGGATTATTGCAATTCAGGATGAGATTTGGGTGGGGACACAGTCAAGCCATATCAGAACAGAAAGGGGAGATGGAAAAATCTAGTATCAGAATGCCCCGCAAGACAGTGGAGCGAGAACTAAACCTACTGTGTGTTCAGTCTGGAGGCGCAACTCTCCTCCCTCGATGTGAGGTGGATTGCTGGAGTCCTTCCAGAAGCTCCTACCAGCAGATCCTGCCTAAGTGCTCCCTGCTGGGCTTCTCAGTGGGCTGGAGTGCATGAAGTGGGGCTCTGCAGCCTGGGGACCCTTTCCTGGCTTTATCACTGAGCTTGGGGTGAAGGAAGAAGAAAAGGGGGCTGCACCCTCAGGATAGAGTGGCCTCGGTGCTCCCACCACAAGTAAACGCTGAGCACCCCAACCTCAAGTGTCTGGACTGATCTGCCTTGACTTTGGGTAATGAAGCCCATTTCTGCATCCCTTCTCTCTGCCTGGTTTCACAGAATTGCTCTGTTTTCCTACTGTTTTGCAAATGCATGAAAATGCCTAGAAATTTTAGTCACCACGTGAGTCCTTTTAATACATCTGAAAAGTAGGAAGGGATGTTTTTATCTCAAACAAATGGCATTGAGGCGCAATATGTTACATTAAGAAAGGCTAATTTTGTATTATTAAATATAATCAGAAACACAACGTGAGGCTCATCGTGTTGACATGGTGTGCCAGGTATCTCAACACCACTCAGCAGGCTGCCTTGTTTGCACACTGCTTAAACTTCCTCATCGATGAGTCTTTGCATGATAACCAGAATATTAAAAATATATTAAAAGTGGCCTCATGCTTCTCAGTAAATGCAAGCATGGGTTACTGGGAGATGACTCCCCTCAGCCAGAACTGCAGGCTCCAAAGGCACAGCAGCTACTCAGAGGTTTCTTGAATAGGATCTCGGTGGAGTCGTAGACTGCTCTCTGCCGCACGGAGGACAGGATACACTCTCTGATCCTGACAGCTATTTCTTTGGTGGCAAAGCTGTAACTGCCTGTTGCTGACTCCCTACCACCCCTGCAACCAAGCATGTCCTCAATATTCCGCCTACCCCTACCCTCACACCACTCTGGATGGTTCTGGAAGGTTCCTAAGAAGATTGGGGTAGGTAGCTACACAGGTAGTATTTTCTGGATGTGGGATTTGCACTGATTTTCTACAGAAAGCAGGGATCTTGGGGGAAAGAAGAGCAAACCAAGAGACAGATAATGTTTTGCTCCCAGACAAAACAGGCCTCATAATCCTCGGTTACCCTTGCTGTTCTCTAAATAATAAGACATACTTTGAGTTCTTTGTAAAAGCGGGTGTGATGGTCACCTACCTGGACCACAGAAGATGCCCAGCCCTACTCCTGTGAGATGTCAGTCCTATGATCGGGTTACATTATTTGCTAAAGGTGAAGGGGTTCTGCAGATGGAATCCAGGTTTCTAATCAGCTTGATGTTGAATTAATCAAGGGTGATTTTCCTGAGTGGGCCTCAGTAAATCAGGTGAAATTCCTTAAAAGAGGACTGGACCCTCTCTGCTGGCTTTGAGGAAGTGAATAGCCAGTGAGCTGGTGGCAGGGAACTATTGGAGCCTGTAGGTACTTAGCATGGTCTCCATTGACTGACAGCAAGAAAGTAGGCACTGTAGTCCTACAACCACAAGGAACTGAATTCTGCCAACAGCCACATGAGCTTGGAAGGGGACCCCGACCTCCAGAAAAGACTGCAGCCCCACTGCTGACCTCTTTATTACAGCGTGTCAGAGCCTGAGCACAGGACCAGCTAAGCCATGGCCACTCTTGATGGTGAAATGATGAATGCGTGTTTTTTTAAGTGGCTAAATTTGTGGTGATTTCTTAGTGAGCAGTGGAACACTAGCGCACGTAGGAAAGAGTGGATATTTCCATGCTTAGGAAATCTGTGCATTTCCAGGGTGACTATTCTGCTGGACCTAGAGGGGTGTGTGGCGCTGTGGATTTAATCCCCTAGGAGGCAGCAGGAAGAGTCAAACAGCCCTGAGTGCACACCTTCCAGGGCCAGTGAAGTGATCAGCCTCTGAGAAGCTCGTGAGAGGCACAGTGAAAACCAAAGGTGCCTTGAACTGAATAAGGTTCCAGTGTCTCCTCGGAAGTGGTTCTGGTGAAACTGTCACTGGCAAACATGCGCCTTTTAAAACCCCATTGTCTTGACTGCACATTGTCGTTCATCATGACCACATTTTTTTCTGCTCAAACAAAGAACAAATGTAACCTTTACAAGATAAAATTGGTCTTCTTCATTTCAACCAAGTGAGGGGCCTCACAGTCCCTACACTTGTAATAAGATCTTAGTTTTCAAACTGAAGCTGTTTATTGATGGCCTACTTTTTTCAGTGTATTATAGTAGCATGTCAATAAATTGAAGAATATTTCAGTTTGTTAGATTTCCCCAAGCATTCCGGAGAAATCCTTAGACGATTTGCCATATAAACTCAGTTAATTGCCTTATATAGTAGAGCTACAGCAACTATTTAGATATATCATATGACAGACATTCCTAAAGTACCAGAAAGACATATTTGTCAATACAGTGATGTATAAGATAATTATTTTTATTATGTGAATTTCTGAGTTGAAATCAAGATAATCTCAGTTGTACTAATGACTGGCATGGCCTTAACTAGTTGTCAAGAAATAAGAAGAAAAGGCTCTCTGGATTATTTTCTGATTCTTCTCAGTTCTTCTTCATGCCTGGAATATAAATCTCAGGGCGCCATAAAATTGAATAAAAAACCCGTAAGTTTAAATTATTTTTTATTTTAAGTCAGGTAGGAGCATAATAGAAAAAGATCATCAAAAACAATGAGAAGGAATAATTGTTAATTTCTACAGTACCTTGAAACAGAAGCCCAAGAGAATAAATGGAATAAGGATACTATTAAAATTTCCTCTTTTATTATATCTTCTCTGCCAGAGTAATTGTTGCTGTGTCCAATATATGCAGGGGACAATTTACTAGCTGTTTTCTATTAGTTTTTAACATTAACATATACAGAAATAAAATGAATAGCAAGCTTTCTTTGCTTAATTAAATGACTGACAAGGCACAGGTGTTGCTGGACCGCTCTTCCACATAATATCTAAAAGCTAGGCGAGCCAAATGGAAGTAGCATAAGCAATGCAAACTTCCTCTTTTATTAAGTGAATATTGATGCAATGTTATAGATTATTTTCAGGCTACCAGATAGAAAGGGACACGTGATCCTTTTTTCTCGAGAATTATATATTAGTATTCAGAAAGAAAAAAAAAATCCTAATATATCATTTATGCACAGGTTGGAGGTTTTCACGGATTCTTTCCTCTGTGAAGTCCTTACTCTTCACAGACACTCTTCGGTGTGGATTTTTCTGGTGGTGAGAAGGCACAGGTGACAAGATACAAGAAATTACGGAGGACACACAAGCTTGTTCCAAACATCGGATTTCCTACATGATTTTTAAATTGACCGCTTTAGGACCTCAAGATGTGTTCAGGAACGAGTCAGCTCAGTATGCCATGTCAATGAGGTGTGATCAATGCTAACCCCAAGTCAAATGGATGACAGTGTATTCTTTTTCTGAGAACAGGCTACATAGTGGATATCATGCTATTCTCTCTCTTCTCTCTGCTGCTGCTGTCTGTCTCTGCCTACATCTATACATACACGTGTGTAAATATATACACACACACCACAAATATCAGTGTTTAACCCAAGAGCAGCTCTTTGAGGTGGGCACTAGCATCATCCCCAGTTTACAGATGAGGAAACAGAGGCATGGAGGTGTGAGGCCAACACATGCATCCAGGTGTGCTGAACTCAGCATTTAGAGAACTGCACTTGGATGAAGCAGCTGACCAGACTACTCCCTCAGCAGGTTCTTAGTGAGCCCCATTCTGCACCAAGCACTGTGCAGAGCATGGGGACATAGCATGAACACCAGAGGCACAGTCCATGCTTAGTGGACTCATTCTAGGTTAATCTTAAGTATCTGCTACCTAGGGTGATATGACCAACACCACCACCCTAGCCAAACTTAGCAAATTAGTTCCATCTCAGGAAGTTTAATTAGGTATCACAAGAAAATACCTGACTGCCTTATGACTCTGTTTGGGATGGCCCTGAGACTTGGTGAGCCAGCCTTCTCTGGTTTCAACGAGGACATGGCGTGCTTGCGTGAGCCTTGGTGGTGGTGGGAGTGCTGTGTGTGTGTTCGGGCTAGTTAACAATTTGTTTCTTACTCTATTTAGCCAAAGTGTAGAGTCCCTCTAGACATTTCTTGGTTTTCTGACTTGGAAATCAAAAAGGCTTGAATAAAATGCAAAGCAGGTCTATAGTTCAGTTGACCCATGTTTGGCTTATCATCTAATTCAGTAAAGCCCTTCCCCATGTAGATATTAGAGGTTTTAGCAACAAGGGTGAGCGCAATGGACAGAGGCTTCAGTTTTTCTGACTTGGAGATCAAAAAGGCTCAAATAAATTGTAAAGCATGCCTATAGGTAAGTTGACCCATGTTTGGTCTATTATCTAATTCAGTAAAGCCCTTCCCCAGGTAGATATTAGATGTTTTAGCAACAAGGGTGAGCGCAATGGACAGTGGCTTCAATTTTTATGACTCTGAAAATCAGGGACCTCCAGGAAGAAGCCATTCAGGCTGGGGGACCCCTGAGCCATCACCAGCTTCACGTTTCTTTGGTCTTCCCAGTGGTATTTTCTGCATTAGCCATGATTTCTTCCCAATCGCCTTATGGTAGTGCCTGGGCAGCCCCCATCAAAATGTAGATGCTGAAAGGTTTACAATGGCTGTATATAGTGCCACCAATGGTGTGTGAACTCCTCAAAAGAACGTCCTGGCTGCAAAGATACAGTAATTCACATTTCCAATATTGCTAATAAAATTTAACAAATGGAAAACCAAAATGTCAAACAAGCAATAACACTGATGGTAATTTCTCTTAGGCTGAGTAAAGAAAATCATAGTGACTTTAATTGGTTAGAATAGTGAGAAAAGAGAGAAAAAAAACCACCATGAGTTACAGTGACTCAACTAAAGGAAGAGTGAGTATAATTTTATTAAAAGTAGGTGGTAATGATGCAACATGCCTCGAAGAGGAGATATTTCAGAATGGTGTAATTGACTTGAATTAATGATGAGGGTGATGAATGGTGTTCCACCTATGTAAATGAGCTATGCCTGAGACTCCAGACCCATGAACGCGCAGCTGTGCTCTAGTGGACCACCGCATCATATTTCATGAAGTTCAAGTTGTGAGGGAAGAGGACTAATATTTATGGAGTGCAAAGCACTGTGGGACTTTGTGGGAAACCACATCTATTCAACATAGAAAAAAAGATGTCAGAAAATATCTTAGTATTTCCTCCTGCAACCCAGAGACTGAAGCCTCCCACATCTAAAGCTGTCATTAACCCATTTTCCAGATCGAAAGAAAGCTCTGGTAAATGCATCGATGCCGTTCTGTGCCCTGGAATGTCCTTTCTAGATCTTCAGTGTGTTCTTCTGCCTTACCAGGAATAAGTGTTGATCATGATTTGGGGAATCTCGCTGAATAATCCTCTTGTGGTTTGCTGCAATTGAATTCGTTGCTGCTTACGTATCGCTTGTTGGTGATTTTTCCCTTAAAGCCTTCAGCCCCATAGAGGGCCACCATCCACACAGAAGAAATTGCAACTTTTTTTAAAAAAGGAAGTATCATTTAGATTGCAAGAACATAATGCTAAAAGAACAAGACAGCACTTGGAATATGCTGGTTCAGGTGTTTGCAAATATGTAGAGGCCCTGTGGTGGGTTCACAAATGGCTGGGTCGGTGGCTGCAGGCTCCCTGGAGAGGGCATGGTGGGGACACAGTCTCACAGTTGTAGGCAGTGATGATTGTGGAAAGGCTGTGTTGTGCTTGGTGTTACAATCTTCAGACTCTTTTCCATTATTCTAAACTCTAGCTAGCACCAGCTCCAGGTTGGGTCACCTTTGGAATAGGTTATTGTTTCTCCAGTTTTTTGTTTATATATGTTCAAGGGGTGGCAATTAGATGACAATTCCTGGCTTTTTTTCTTTTTTCCTTTTGCATTTACAATGCTGTTGCTAAAAATCAAAAGACACATAAAATGGGGAACATGTCCAGATATCTACAGTTTGATCCATGTTTCACACAGAGTTATCACATTAAGAAAGGTTAATTCTGTATTAAATATAATCAGAAGCACAACACGGGGCTTGTCAGGCTGACACGGGGTGGCGGATACTATAATTCTGCTCAGCAGGAAGGCTTGTTATATTTTTTATATGTTGGTAGATGTCTACTTAGAATTGATCAAACCTTTGCTTCCGAAACATATATGCCAACACCTCCACTACACACCATAAACTAGACTCTCAGAAAACAATAATGATGCTTATCAGTCACTCGCCTTGAGTTTGCTTGTGAGAAACCCCCAGCCAGTGTGCTATTGGAGATCTTAAAACATAGATCTTTTTGCTGTACTGATAATTCACTCACAGCTTGAGATTGATGACTATGTGAAGTCCATAAAAGATGTTACCACTATATTTTGTTCTTATGATTTATTTTATCATGTTGTCAAGGTTTGCAGAAAACAAGAAACAAATCAATGAATGTCATGCTTAAATATTAAAGAAGGCTGTAATATACATTTTTATTCAGATGCCTTATTCAATCTTGTGGCTCAGAAAAGAGTAGTGGCAACCAAGCTTTTATTTGAATTACTTTTGGAAAAATTAATTTAGGAGGACTGTTGAATTGTGAATGGCAAAAGGCAGCTAACCTTATTTGCTTAAATAGGAATAGATGGTTGCTGGACTCCTTGGAAAAGCAGTTCTAACAAACCACAGGGAAGGGAATGGATTTTAAAGCATCAAGAACTTTGGGGCCGGAGTGTGCTTAACAAGTTCAAGCCCACGGCGTGGATAGAAGGGTATTTGGAGAGAAGCAAAAGGATAAGACTTTGCTTCAGGGATGGGGGATGGGTGCTGTGTGCTTTGCTTTTGAAACGAATCATTTCCTTCATCATTATGTGAAATCGAGATCACCATCTATTCCTAGGGCAGGCACTGTCTGTGAGTGTGGCCTATTCCAGAACTGTTGGCCTTTCCCGCACCTCATTAGATAGCCAGCAGAGAAGAACAGCTCAATCTTGCTTTTCTTTCTGAATTTGACTGGCTTCCTGAAAAAGGGGTCTACCTGTGCCCATGTTGTCCATGCCACATTGAAACGACCCAGAGAGCTGGAGACTGCACATTTCTAGGACATGAAAAAATATACTCTGAGCTTCAGGGCTTTTGTTTTTCTTTTCTGAAACAAGATGAGGGCAAAAAAAAAAAAAAAAAAAAAAACAAAAAAACAAACTTAAAAACATCGATGTCAAAACCAAAGCTCCCACGTCATGTCCTGTCCCAGCCTCAGTACAATTCAGCCTAATCTCTTTCTCAAAACTCAGCCTGTGTACTTCGAGGTCCTGCACGCCTTTGGAGTATCAAAGAAAAAGTAATTAGGTTCAGCATCATTTCGCTGTTAAGTGTATTTTATTGTATTTTATTATATTCTTGTTTCGTGAAAATTGGTAATCAACACATGGTATATATGCTGATTCCAAATTAACATGAATATTCAATTAACCACAAGACCCTGCTCTTTGACCATTCTGAATAAACTAGAGTTTATTTGAATTTAGAAAACAGATAAATTAGGAGGTGATCATTTGCATTACAATAACACTCTTCATTCTAAGGGAGGATTCCTTGTGGGATTCTTTTAAATAGAAAGCTCTCAAAGTACTTTGAAAAATATAATTTGATTTTTAAAAATTCTTTTCTCATGTAGTTTCTCAGGACCATGCCTATTGTGTGAAATGAGAGGCATCTCGATTTAATTTGGTCAAGAGCGAGCTTAATCGCAAATATTTTGGACTTAAAAAAATTCAGATGGAGTCACGTGAAACACATACCCAGACATCAAACTTACGTTTTATTTCATTACCATTGTCTTTCCATCATGGTCAGCCTGAATGCAAATTCCAATTTTGTGGGTTCTCCATTTAACCTGTGCTTACTGTGCCTGTAGCCGAACAAGAGGAGATTATCTGAGGACAAATGAGACGCCTCCGTGTCCAGTGATGACTAGGTTATTCGTGCCTTCCCTTTAGTATACCACGGATGGAAACATAAGGAGAGGGCCTGGAGCTCACAGCAGCCGCCCCTGGAGCCTCCAGGATTGCTTAAGCAGTTTTGGTGGGAGAAGATCCAGTTGCAATCCCACAGAACTATTGTTTGTTACATTCAGCAAGCTCTCCGTGTGTGTGTGTGTGTGTGTGTGTGTGTGTGTGTGTACAGTCACCGGGATGGCTGCTCTGGTGCTTAAGACCACGAAGAACAGACTGGGCGCAGTGGCTCATGCCTATAATCCCAGCACTATGGAAGGCCGAGGTGGGTGGATCACCTGAGGTCAGGAGTTAGAGACCAGCCTGGCCAACATGGTGAAACCCCATCTCTACTACAAATACAAAAATTAACTGGGCATGGTGGCAGACGCCTGTAATCCCAACTACTCGGGAGGCTTAGGCAGGAGAATCACTGGAATCTGGGAGATGGAGGTTGCAGTGAGCCGAGATAGTGTCACTGCACTCTAGCCCGGGCAACAGAGGGAGACTCCGTCTCAAAACAAAAAAACAAAAAACCAAGAAAACAAAAAAACGAAGAACAGAAACACTGAGTGATGGTGAGATTCTCAAATGAATGGGCCTGCAAGGCTGTGGCACAGGGTAGGAAGTCTGGTGTCTTTGTGGAGAAAGTTGGTGGGTCAGGACCAGGAAGAGCTGACTATATGTCTGCCACTCCTCCTCACTCTCCCCTGGACCCTGGGACCACTTCCTTTGCAAGTTGTCCTCCTGGGCCTGGTCTCCAAAGGGAGAGAACTCTTGCTCAGACCAAGGGAACTCTAAGAGGAACTCTCTCTCCTTAGTGCAGCATTTCCCAAGTCACGTGCAAAGGCCCAATGGCAAAAATGGTTGTATAGTCAAAGAAGTTTGGAAACCTTGGGTAAGCAAAGTGAACAAGGTTCTGAGAAGTCCTATCTATAGTCTTTTCAGGAAGTGTCTCTTAAACCAAGTGCTTATCAAAACATACTTTGGAAAAGGCTCTCTGAGTCCTTGTCTCTGGGAGGTGCAGGAGACAGTCTGATTAAACAGAGTCCTTCTGTGACAGGGAGGTTTCCTCCTCTGAATTCTTCCTGGGATATTTGTACATGTGTCCAGAGAGCTCATCAGACAGATGGATATCTTCACTGGGAGATTTAGGATGTTGCCGAGACACTTTTTAGAGTAGCAGGACCTTCCTAAATCTAGACTCTGGGCCACACTGTGACAGCGGGACTCAGAGGTTTCAGGAGAACCTCAAAGCCACTCTCCTCCCCACTCCCACCCTCCTGTGGCCATATTTCTTAACTGTCCTTAGCTTCTCTACTCTCTCCCTTGTTCCCACGTTGCCCAGGGATGCAGGTCATCATGAGGTGACCTCAG
The DNA here is from genome assembly GCF_024542745.1 of Macaca thibetana thibetana. Taxonomy (NCBI): domain Eukaryota; kingdom Metazoa; phylum Chordata; class Mammalia; order Primates; family Cercopithecidae; genus Macaca; species Macaca thibetana. The sequence goes on along the minus strand of NC_065586.1, from coordinate 125,120,944 downwards.
GGAGATTACTCCCTGGACAGGAGAAGGCCTTTACATCTCTCTTAAGCTGAAATACCAAAAGAGGCCCCAATTACTCTCGAAGCTATTGGACAGAAGCTCCAAGTCCCATTCCTGGATGGTGTGGGAGGGAGCTGCGTCGAATCGTATTGAGGAGTTCAGTAGAAAGGAGCACCAAGGGCTCTGCTCCCAAGCGGCTTCTTTCCAGGTCTGTGTCCTGAAGTTCTTGATATGTGCACTCTTTGCCCTCCCATCCAGCATCAGCCTGTGTTCTCGCCACCCAGAACCCAGGCAGAGAGTACCCTCAACTCTCCCTACCCCCAGCCCGCCACATTCTGTGACTGCAGCTATGTGAGTTAGCAACTGTATTTAGATTTTACATCTAAAAAATAGGAGGGACCACATTTCTTCAGGAATAACATTTGGTTACTTCCCATTAGAATGTGTTCACCAAAAGATTGTTCTGAACTTCAAAAAATTAAGCATTTATTCAGCCCTTCCAACTTCTTTTCTAATGCTTTTTAGAAATAGACAGAGGGACCTCTGAAGGGATGTCCGCTCCAATCCCCTTACTGGGAGGCCCAGAGCAAGCACATGACCTCTCACCCCAGCCATGAGGACACTGGCGTGAAGCCTGCATTGGCCCAGCTGCCAACTCCTGCTCTGCCCATCCTGGAGCCCCACACGGCTCCTCAGGCAACGAGACCTCTGTTTTAAAGAAGCCTCATTGTTCAATAATTTGGCAAAATAGCCAGATTATCTGGGTGCCTGGGGTGTGGTGGAAAGAGCCCCTGTACCAGCTGGCAGAAGGACTGGCCTTGAGACACCTGCTTGGTCCACTCTAGTGACTTTCTTGGGTAAGTCACATGTCAGGGCAAGGACAGAAAGACCCACCATACTGCACAGGTTTGGGGGATGAGGAAATCATGCCTGCAGAAATACCGTATAAACCATAAAGCATCACGCAAATGTAAGGTTTTATTTGTATTTCGTTCAAGGTAAACTAAGATGGAAAGAGAACCCTTAGGCAGATGGTAACGTTGATCCATCCCCTGGCACATCATAATCCATGGAAGAGTTCATAAATCTGCTGAATGCCAAATCAGGCTCATCCAGGAGAGGAGCGGGAAGAACTTGCTTCCTCCTGTTCCGTATCTACTGGACCCTGGAGGTGATCCTGCAGCTGGACCTGCCCAGGCACCTGTGACTCATGCTGCCTCGAGGTCCTCATTCAGAGGGCCTCTACCTAGGGGGCATTGCTGTGCCCAGCCCCTTGTTCCTCCTCACACAAGGTCTATGCAGGGACGTGAATGCACCCAGCCCTGGGAGCCATGACTTGGACATTGCGGCTTTCTGTGACTCTAGGAATCACCTGGAATTCACTCTATACTTTAAGAAAACAGTGATCCCCAGGAGGCACGCCCGCAGTGGTGGAGTGGTGCAACCTGTGAGCAAGAGTCGGAATTCTTCTGCAGATTGGATCCACGTTGAGGTGCTTCATAGAAGCACACACACAGGCCGAAGGGGTGCACAGAACACCCTTGGTCCAGGCTTCCCCTCCTTTAAGTATCTGCTTAATGGCAGGTGTGGAAGGTCAGCTGCAAATGACTTTGAGTGGCCTCTCAATAAACCAGAGGTCTGTAAGATGATGGAGTGCCAGGCTGTGCTTGGGTGAAGTGGGCGGGTGGCCGGAGGTGTGCAGGTGCTGACATGAGGCCCTCTCCCCTGGGACAGGTTCCTGTGGCCAAGCACCCCAGACGCTGTAGCAGGGAGGCTGCTGGGCCTCGTGTGAATTCCTGGGAGTGGGGGCACACCCCCTGTCATTGCAGAAATGACACCGGAGCTGTCCCTCCCAGCACTAGACTGCAGTTTGGGCCTTTTGAAAGGTTCCAGACTCAAGAATTCTCATCATGTAAATTTCTGATGGCTTCTCAGTAGCTTTTGGAAGATCTTCATTTCCTTTTGCTGAGTCTGCCATTCTTAAGATGGGGACATTTCTTAAAGGGGGCAGCAGAAGGCCACCTGGAAGCTCACTCCTTATTTGAAATGGTGCTTCTTGAAGTTTCATTAAGCTGTCCTCCAATCTCTTTTCCAAAGGGACCTTGTGACCTTCCTCAAGGTGTGCCTGGAATAAAAAACACCACTGGAAGTTTAGACTTGACCCAATGCTATGCAAAGGAAGCAAAAGAGAACAAGCAGCAGGGGCGCGGTGAGTTGCCTGGCCACAGCACCCACAGCAGGTGCAGCGCTGCCGACTGAGATTTCCTGCCAGCAACCACATTGCTTGTCCTCCTGAGCCCTGCCGGCCGGTCTGCGTACAGCTGTGAGCCACGGCACACGCAAGTGTCCTGAGAGGTGAGGGACCACGCTTCTTGCCATCTGGGCACTGCTTGGCCGGGTCTCTCATGCTATGGTTGCCACGGGTCTGGGTGGGAGTCAGCCCTGGATTTCTCTTTTACAAAGAGAGATGATTTGTGATTCTTAGAGTCTGGGATCGGGGGCACAGGTCCCACTGGCAATTCCTGTCTTAATGAAGGAGGCAGATGGACAGGAAAACGTGCCATGGGTTAGGTACCTGGGGCTCTCTTGCTCTGCATAGTGCACAAGGTCACATTTCCAGGCTTCTAGATCATTCCAGGGATTTTCCCTGAGTAGGAGTTTGAGACCTAATGAATTTAAGGCTTGCAGTTCTCTGTTGTCGGCATTTAGGTCGAGGAGGAGCTATTGTCTTCTGAAACCATCAAAGCAATATTTTGTTGCTGTCACCCTGATCCTGGCCACTCACTTCCTACTGGCACCTGGAGACCTGCCTGTGCATGATTATTTAAAGCTGACCACTAAGAGTTTCAAAATGCCTCCTCCCTCCCCACAGCCACAGGGCAGCAGCCAGGGGACTGCTTTGTGCCAGGCCTCCTGCCCAGGCTGCCAGCCCCAGGGCCTTGAGCTCAAGCGGGGCATCTGCCCACAGCATCTTCTTTCCCAGCTGTACCACATGAACTCAGACCTCTGGTTGGGTCATGGAGCTTCCCGCCCAGGCACTTCCCGGACCCTGTGTCCCATGGTGTTTCTCTAGAAACACTCAGATGCATAATCTGAAGCCTCAAAGGAATGCAAGCACAGGCACAGTGCACACACATGAGAGTGCACAGCGACACACATGCATGCGCATACCACACATGCATGTGGACACACATACATGTGGACTGTACAAGTGCACACATGCCGCACACATACACATACAGGTGCACACAGCCACAGGCACACACAGTCACATGTGCACTGCCTGTGTGTACTGCATGTGTGCACATATCGATGCACATAGCTACACGTGCAGTTGTATACATAGACCTCACATACATGTACACAATGCACGTGAATATGCATAGCATGCAAGTGTGCACAAGTTACATACGTATGTGTGTACCACATGTGTGCTGATGACCACACATGCATGTAAGCAGTCACACATTCACGTGTAAACACAACACACATGCGCACACACCACACGTGAACACCACGCCCAGTGCCCACACTCCTGTTTCTGCCTAGCGAGTCATTTGGCTCTCTGGGCTGCAGCTCCTGAGTGTGAGGTGCTGAACAACCCTGTGTGCATAAGCATTCCTTCTAGAAATGTACCAGATCATTGCTTCTGTTACTAAAAAATAATTCTGAATGCCAGCGGCTGAGAGGAATAACCAGGAAGGTGCTTCTAAGCTGCAGTTTCAGTCCATGTCTTGGTGTTAACGTCCGTGCATATTATTTTCAGGTTTTTCCTGGATGAAATTGGCATGGAATGTATGGGCCTTTCTCTGAAAATCCGATCTGAGTATTGTCCTCTCCTCTCCTCTCCTCTGCTTGGAGTTATAGCAAAATGGACACTGCATCCTTCCCAGTTGTTTCACAGGCAGATGTAACAGTTGATACAAGATTAAAAAAAAATAGTCGGATGTCTACATTACAGAGAAGAGGGGGTTGAGCGAGGAGAGGCAGCACCGCAGTGTCTGGGTGATCGCATGACTGTGTCGTCATCAGTTCTGGGTACAGGTCAGTAACTGTCTCTGCTTCCCCTCCTGAGCCTTCAACCACATCCAATTAGCACTGCCCTGCCGTGACGCAGCCTGCCTCTCTTAATGAGAGCCCCGCTCCAGCGGAGCACGTGCAGTGAGAGCCTTCAGAAACAGGTGCCTTCCGCGGAGCTCGCGTGGGGCGGGCAGAGCAGGCCCTTCCGTCCAGCTCCAAACAGGCAGGCTGCAGCCTCTTGGAACCAAGACTTGGCTGGCAGGGGATCAATTAGACCATTCCGCTGTCCATGGGCTTCCGCGTGGACAGGAGGGAAAGAGTGAAGCCAGGTCTCGCCTCCTAGAGTGAAGCCCTCTCCAGCCGCTGTGTTCACTGCTCGGTGCCTGAGGACTTATTAGTGGATTGCCAGTTTGAGACGCTTCCCTGGATGTTTAGGAAGGCTGGGTGCCCCATGTTTCTCTTCATATATGCATACATATGCATACGCCAAACATACTGAAGTATTCTGCTCATTTGTCTGTTTTAGGAAATAATGTCTCATTTTATAGTAAAATGTGAATGTCTCAAAGGCAGATGCTGTCTTGCTCCACACTTCCATACGCGAGGCCTATGGCTCCATGGCTGCCATTTGTCCATACTTTCCCTCATCCAGTGGTTTTTGCAGGCGCATCCTCTCTGTGCTGGAGAGCCTAGTCATACCGCGGTGTACAGAGAACCCAGCAGTACTTGGGATATGCAGCGGTGAGCAAAACACAGTCCGTGACTTCACAGGGATTGCCGAGCAGGGAGGGAGAGTGGGTCTGCAGGGATCACACGGCCTCAGGGCTGCCTGGGTATTTCATTGCAAACCATGATACTGGGGGGGTGTGGTCTGCACAAGGGCACAGCATGGGGACTTGGCCTGTTCCAGGAGACTCAGGATTTTCCTCCAGGCAGACAGATTTCAGGGATACTCCTGAGGGAGCAGAGCATTCTGCCGCAAAGCGGGTGTGGGGGGAAGGATTGGGAAACGTCCCAGGCACAGTCTAATTCTGCCAAGGCAGAGTGGTCCTTGTGTCACTGTGTGAAGGTGGCCTGTTTCCCTGGAACGCTCCACAGAGCTTTCTCGCCAGTGAGTGCAGGGAAAGAGGACGCTGAGGTCACTTGAGCTCGTGGCTGTCTCCGTGGCCTTTCTTTCTGTAACTGATGGAACTAAATGCTTTTCATCTCCTTCCTGGAAGAGGCCTGGGGTTCTGTTCCTGCCAGGTGGCACAGGGGAGGGGCATGGGGCTGCTTTTAAAAATGGTTTAATTGTTGTGGCTTCCACATTGAGCACTGCATCCCTTTTCCTCATGAGGCAGAGACACTATCTGTGGAACCGGGATTAGACTGGCAGCGCCTCCCTTTTCTGCAGAAAGAGGCCTGACTATGGTCCTGGGCTGGGGCCTCACTGATGGGAAGTGGCAGAAAGAGGCCTGACTATGGTCCTGGGCTGGGGCCTCACTGATGGGAAGTGGATGGACAATCGTGGAGTTAGAGACCCTTGGGAAGGGACGGTGGGTGGGGTCCTCTCCCTGAAGCCCTTTGTCTGCTGTACCTTCCCTCCTTCCCTCCTAGCCTGTCTCTCCTGGCTCCCCTTCCCCTGAATGTGTTACCCTAGTGCGCCTCTCAGGATACAATTCCAAGCAAGCCACTCTCAGGATGAAACCATCTATGGCTCCCTAGGGCCTATAGCATAAAGCCTGCACTCAGCCTCACACAGAAAACCCTTCATATGTGGCTCCACACCCGTTTTTCCAACTCCTCTCCAGCAGCTCCTTAGCCCCATCATCCTGGGTTTCCACCCAAGGTAGCCCTAAAACATGCATCCATGTCCCAGCCCTGGAACCTGGGAAAGTCACCTCATTTGGAAGAAGGGTCTTTGTAAATATGATTACTTAAGGATCTTTAGATGAGATCATCTTGGATTATCTGGCCGGGCCCTAAATCCAAGGGTAAATGTCCTTATAAGAGACACACACAGAGTATGGAAGGTAGTGGAAAGACGTAGACAGAGATTGGAGGGATGCAGATGTGAGCGCAGGAGTGCCTGCAGCCCTGGTAGCTGGAAGAAGCAAAGAAATGCTCCCTGAGCTCCCTCAGAGACTCTGGAGGGAGTGGAGACCTGCTGACACTTGGTTTTAGACTTCTGGCCTCTGAAACTGTGAAATGACATTTCGATTGCTTTAAGCCACCAGACTTTTCCTCTTTCATGACAGCAGCCACGGGGCATTAACACCCCCACCAGCCTTCACATTTCTGTACCCTCGCATGCCTCCCCTCCTCTGTGTCAGTGCGTGAACTGTTCCCCTGGCTGAGGACATGCATGCAGCTTTCTACAGCCACCGAAGTCCTTTTCACTCCTCAATATGGCAGGATTATAATGTCACTCCACACCGCACCAAGGTACTGGTTGGGTGACTTTTTGTTTTCCCTTAGAGAGAAAGGCCTATCTCTGATGCATCTCTTCTCTCCCTATATATGATGAAATATCCAGGAAGTGGTAGGAATACCACAAGTATTTGCTGAATAATAAACAATTAAACTAGCCACCGTGGGTTCCACTGTAGCAGAACAGGGAAAAAGGAAGGGGGATACGATTGATGGTGGATCATATTCATGCACTGTTGTCCTTCTAAGAAGCTCTGAATTCCAGGCTACCCTTTAATTCAACACACAGTGCGTGGCTTTGCCCACACTCCAGCTGCTAACCTGGTCACCAAGGACTCAGAGATGGAAATAAGAGATTTCTCTCTCTCAAACTCGGAGCCCAGGACCACAGACTGACCAATAAGCAAATGTAACTATCATTAGCACCAATCACTGAGTTTATTCGTATGCCAGGTACAGTGTGAATTGCTTTACATAATTTAATTAGGGTTGCTGGGTTTAGAAAATGAAAACACAGAATGCATAGTTGTATTTGAATGTTAGATACATAACAAAAATTTTGGTGTAAGTATGCCTCATGCAGTATTTGGGATATACTTACACTGAAAGTCTATCCACTGTGTATCTGAAAGCATATTTTGAACTGGGCACCCTGTGTTTTTCTGGCAACCCTGATTTAGCCATCACAGCAGTTCTACGAAGTAGGTCGTAACAGGATCTCCAGGTTACAGATAAGAAAACAGAGGATGAAGAGGTCTGTGTCATTTCACTTTGGCATCAAATGAATAAGCATCTTGTCCAGGAGGTGGTTATAATGGACTTATAGAAGCATGATCCTGATGTCCAAAGAGCCGCTGGGAGTTTCTCAGGATGCCTGGGATGGAATGTGCCAGTCAGAAGCTCTGGGACCCTGCTTTTTGGTAGAAGTGGGGAGAATTGTCTGCAGGGGAGCTGGGAGTGAGGAGGGAGAACTTGGCGGGTAGAGTTATACAGTTTGAGGGACGGCCCCACCAGTTGTAGATAGTGTGCGGAATCTGTGAGCTGAAAGGAACCCAAGGAAGTATCAAATCCAGAGTTTTCCTAAATGTGCTCTGTGGACCGATCCCTAGAGAAGTCCATTGAAAGAGTGGGCCTCGTGATCTCATGGTGTTGTGGGACCCCTGGTGACCCCTGATCTTAATGACCCCTGATCACATCAGCATATGAACGGTCAACCAGCCTTGTAGAAAGGAGCGCTTGAGCTGTGTTAGTGCAGTGCGTTGAGAATGTTCTTCAGCACCAAAGTTTTTGATATTCCTTACATCATCTTCTGGGAGGCCCGCAGCTTGTAGAACACATTTGAACAATTCTGTACCCAAACCAGAGCAAGTGAGAAGTGGCCACCTCAGATGGACGAAGGCCCTCCCTTTCAGGCCCATGTATCCAGTATTATTGCACAAATCACACATTGTCTCACCCACATGCCCATTCACCTTGCTAAATTAATCATCACCTGCTTAGAGCCTAGGTCAGTGCCTGAGGAAAGGATGTTTTCTTACTTTTATTTCCAACTATTATTTCAAGTTCAGGACTACATGTGCAGCATGTGCAGGTTTGTTACATATATAAACATGTGCCATGGTGACTAGCTGTACAGATCATCCCATTACCCAGGTATTCAGCCCAGCATCCATTAGCTATTCTTCCTGATGCTCTCCCTCCTCGCCCTGCCCTTCTCCAGACCCCAGTGTGTGTTGTTTCCCACTATGTGTCCATGTGTTCTCATCATTTAGCTCCCACTTATAAGTGAGAATGTGTAGTATTTGGTTTTCTGTTGCTGTGTTAGCTTGCTAAAGATAACGGCATCCAGCTTCATCCATGTCCCTGCAAAAGACATAATCTTGTTCCTTTTATGGCTGCATAGTATTCCATGATATATATGTATGACATTTTCTGTATCCAGTTTATCACTGATGGACACTGGGGTTGATTCCATGTCTTTGGAAAGTGTGTTTTCAATGAGTGTTTGAATGAAAGGATGTAGGGCCCACCTGTTTATGGCTCACATTCCTGGAGCCACCAGGAACCTGTGAGTGCTGGGGCAGCCCATTTCTTTCTCCACCACCATCCAGTTAGAAAGAGCTCATGAAACACCGTTCTGACCATGCCTGCTGGCTGGGCAGTCCACTTTCCTCATGAGCTTCCTCCACTCCCTTCTCCAGTCCCAGTCCAACTCCTGGAGCTGCCACCTCTCCCCAAGTGACAGTGACAGCTCTCTGGGTATTGGGGCCAGCTACCTCTCCTCACAGGGCTGGGTACTGGTGGCAGCTACCCTCTTCACAGGGACCTCTGCACTGAGGCTGTCATGCTCATACAATGAAGGAACTGCGAGGACCCAGGCCAGATCCATCTCCTGATGGCTGGGCAGGTGGAACTCAGGTGTGACCCATCAGTGCAGCTGACTTCAAACTTGAAAGGCTTTGGAGAGGATGGGCTAGGGAGACAGGATCAGATTAGGTAGGGACCAGGTGAGGGGATGGACAGCGATCGACCTTGAAAACAGGGTTAATTCCTGAGGCTGAGAATCACAGCTGCTGCAGAGTCTCTTAAATAAGCAGACAGCGGCCTGGACTCCAGGTTCTGATGAGAACGTGGGCCACAGAGTTACTGCAGGGGCTCTGCTCGCCAACTGGCTCAGACAGAGGGAGCCACCATTCTCTAGGAGAACCTGGACATTTTACAGACAGAGTGATGGAGGCTTTACTGAGCTGGGAAGCCAGACAGCACCAGCCTCCTGCTCTCCATCACCCAACAGGCCAAGACCTATTCATCTACGCACATGTCGATGGCTGGGCCTAAGGCCAGAGTGATGCCCCCATCACTTGAAGTGCCCTGTTTAAGGTATAATGCTTCTTCCTGAACAATTTCTGTAAGAGCAATGGCCTGACCCCTTCCTGTGGCCGGTCCCTACCTGGTGGAACTGCTCCAGGAGGTCCAGTCTGTGTCAACCTCCTGCCCGGTGACAGCAGCCAGTGGAGGGGCCCGCGACCCACCAGGGCAGGCACTGAGATGGCCCCAGTCAGGTGAGGTCCCGGCCCTGCTCTGCCTGCATCCTGGCCCTGTCTTCATGGCCAGCTGGCATTGGTGGGACCCCATGGAAGCCAGTGGCCAGCCAGGCTCTACTCCACAAGAGCCCTGGTGAGGGCTGACTCCCTGGGTTCAGGTCACACCTGATGCTTTTTTCCAAAGAAGAACCAACGCTTTCAGTGTTCAAGCTAGATCTGCACCAATAATCCATGTATTTTATGCACATGGAGATTTAGCATCATGGATTGAAAGAGGACTCCAATCTGAGGGTTGGAATGACCCACAGAAACCTTTTGCAAATGTGGCCCAGAGAGGTTGAGTGACCTGCACAGGTCATGACAGCCCTAACTAGAATGGCTCACAGCTCATGGCTCACAGCTCAGTTTAGTCCATGTCTAAGAGAGCACAGGGGCTGGAGCATGGGCCAGGGGGGACACCTCTGGGTTCACATCCCAGCCCTCGATTCAGCAGGTGTTCAGATTCAGCAACTCACAGAAGCATTCTAGCGTGGAGTGTGCTTCTGCAAAGTGGGATGGTGCTGGGATGATTCTAGTGTGGCTTTCTTGGGGTTGCTTTGAGGGTCACATGAGATGATTCAGATCAGAGGCTCGGCAAGATGCAGCGCATGGCAAGTGCTCAGTTGTTTGCACTTTTTGCCACTCTCTGGCATCAGGTCTATGTCCTAAGAGAAATGGTTGTACGATGATGGGCATTGTAATTTTTGGTCTACCTTGTCATCTTTCCCTAACCTGACACCCTTCGTCTTTGGCAGCACAGAATTGTGTTGGATAACTGTCTCCACTGCCGCACCCCATGCTCATTCATAACTCACAGCTGGACCCCCGTCTGCCCCTACGGCACGGTGGGAAGAGCAAGGACTGGGGCCAGATGGTGGGTTTCACTGCAGCCCTTCAGCAGCTGTGTGACCGCAGGCAAGTCACACACTCTCTGTGCCTCGATCCTCATTTTAAAATGAGGATTAGAATAATAACTTCCTCACAGATTGTTAGGAGGATGAATAAAGTCATGCACATAATGGCCTCTGCATGTCCTTGGTACATGTTAAGCACTCTGACAGTGTTTTATAAAATCAGACATCATCAGTGTTTGCCAGGAACTGGACGGGAGGGAGGACAGAGCACAGGGGAATTTTAGGGCCGCGTGTATTATTGTGGTGGTGGATTCATGACATTACGATTTATTGAAATCTGCAGAATACCCAGCACAGACAGCAAACCCTAATGTAGACTGTGGACTTGGTTAATAATAATAGGCCTCAGCATTGGCTCATCAATTGTAACAAATATACCAGCCAATGCAAGGTCCTCATCATCGGGGAACGTCTGGGGGTGCACGGATGGGCAGGCTGAGAGAGAATAGGGGAACCCTCTGTCCCCTCTGCTTCATTGTTTCGTAACCCTAAAACTGCTCCCCAAACAAAGCCTATTCGTTAAAAACAATGAGTTACCCACATATCACCCTGTTCCATGGTTTGAACTGGGTGTTCCCCATGTGTCCACTTAAGCTCCGTGTGGTGGTGACTCACACTCCATCCCCTTCTTCTTGTGGTTCCAGAGCCATGCCCACCATGGCTGTCTGCTTTTTTAAGTCCCTGCCCCTGCCGGCCTTCGATTGATACTAGCTGGGCAGAGCTTCTAGGCTGCACTAGAAAAATTAGAGAGACTCCCAGACTCTCTTCTACCCCCTCCCTGTTCTGTGTTCCCAAGCAGCAGCCAACCCGCCCCGGCGGCACCTCTCTTGTGATGGGAGGACATCCTGAGTGCCTGCTACCATGCCCTGCGGCTGCCAGCTCCGGCCTCTGGTGCCGAGGGGTCTGCCTCCTCCTCCAGATCGGCTCCATGAGTCATCAGGCATTTTGCACCGTAGGCCGTATCAGGAAAGCCTACCTCGCCGAGCAGCATAATGTGGAGTGAGGCAAACAGGGCTCACTAAGGTGTTGACTTGTGCAGTGACTTCCACTTAGGCAGGTATTAATATCATGCTGCACTTGTGTTTTCTTACTTATGTGATTTCTCGCCAGCAAAACTGCACCGTCTGTCAGCTGTCAATGGTAACTTTCTCTAGGCTATTTTGTTTTACATGTTTCCAAGCTTTGCGCGGCATGTACATATTAGTTTCTGAAAACTCAGGAAAGTGCACCTGTGCTCCAAATCGGGAAAAATAAGGGACAGGAGGAATTCCTGCACCTTCAGTGTTAGAGTGAGTTTTGAGTCGTTGTGTTTGTTTTATCCTTAAACTTCATCTACAGCACGTGTGTGTGTGTGTGTGTGTCCCCAGTCTGCATTGTTTGCAAAAGTTAGAACTTTCTCTGTCAGTCACCACAAAGGATGCTTCCCAGAAGACGCTAGATCTGATCTAATGGCCCAAGCTTGATGCTGACCCAAGAAACCAAAATTCCCTTGTGTGAGAAAGGAGATGGTGGTGCTCACCATCCTGCCTGGCTCATCCTCTTAAAGACTCAGGATTTTTCTTGATGGGATTTAACAAACTGCATGTGCTCTGGTTAAATGACTACCAAATAGAGAATTGCATGATTTTGCCATAAATAAAGGAAAAACAAAACCCTTTAGAATCTGCTCACTCTGAGGCCTTCAAGGGCTGCCCACCCCTATAAGCTCAAGTTAAATACTCAGACATACTGTGAGCGTTGGGTCTGAAATGCAAGAATTCTGCAGCATTGATAACGCCAACATGACAAGTTGTCACTTTGCCGTATGCTCCTTCACATGACTCAACCTTAATAGCTGGGTTATTCTGGTGACTCTGGAATAATCAGGGCAACTGAACAGGCATGAATGGCAGTCACTGTAATTACTCCAGAAAGAGAACCAAAGCTAACAGGAATTCTCTCTAATTTTATATATTCCCAATAGGTGCACATTATTGTCACTATAGAAACTACTTCGTAGTTAGCCAAAAATCAGCACTACATCACGTGCTTGTGGTCAGCACCCATGCAACTCCCAGGGAAGCCCCTCCAACTCCAACCAAGGTAAATTAGGGAGAGCTGCATGTGGACTCCAGGCGCTGGGGACAACAGATCCCCCAAACCAGGCGTACTCTACTTCATCTATTCTTCATTGATTTTAATGGACTGAAACTTTGCATCCAA